>NW_010269974.1:0-43794 GCF_000690775.1 Eurypyga helias
GAGGCGCTGGGCATCCCTCCCTCGGGCCGCTCTTGAGGTTGCGGGCTGGTGGCGCTGGGCATCCCGTCCTCGGGCTCGGGGTTTGAGGCTGCAGTTCTAGCGCCTTGGCCCTGAGAGGGCTGTTCGGTGCGGCGAGAGAGGGCTTTCTCTGTTGTCTGTTCCCTTTTGATGGTGTTGTATGGTTGGCTGTACTTTGTAGGCAGTTAATGAGTTAATGCTCGGTGAGGAGCACGTTTCTTCAGAAGTTAGAAATGTTTGACCTCGTTTTCAGTCTTTATGGTTCTGCGATGACTTTTTATAACACCGTTTCCCATTTAATTTTCAAAAATTTTTCTGTAGAATTCAGAGCTCTTGTAGATCACATGAATGCTGTAAGGACAAAAAAACGTCCAAAATACCTGTGCTGTAGAAGACTTTTAAATTAGGTATCTCTGATTTGTTGGCATGTTTTGTAGTGATACTTTTGTGCAGTTTGCATATTGCTGTTACCTGTACAAAGTATGTTTGGACTGTGATCTTAACGTGTTTTGACTATGATCTTATGTGTGATCTTAAGTTATTATTTCTGTAGAAAATAGACTTGAAAGTCTTTTTTCAAGTCTCTAGTGAATGTTTTAAGGCAGTATGCACATGCTCAAGTAGAGCTGTTACACAGATTCTCTAATGTGCAAGAAGCTGAGATTGCTAATGGGTTGCTGGATGCAGAAGTAACATAATGGGAGGGTACCAAAGCTTTTATAGGAGGATTTATTTGGGAAATAGCTGGCAAAATGAAAAGGAAGAATACAGAAATAGGTGAAGTGTGTGTGGGAATGTGAAAAACACAGCTTCATGTCTTAAGAAAAAAGCTGGGTGAACCTCTTTTTAGCAGAGTTGAAAGGCTAAAACATGAGCATAGCTCTGTGATCTTAAGCTCACTTGAATGTAACTCATTTGGAAATATCAAAGACTGTGATGCGAATGTTTAGAGACTTGCTGTTTGTGAAGGACGCAGTTCTGTTCGAACACTTGAAAATCCACTGGCTGCAAGTAATTAGGATGTTGTTATTTTTGAGCTGTATTTAGTAGAGGGCAGTGGCTTATGCCTGGTGTCCTTGTTTGAGACTATTATTCAGAATATTCCATCTGTGGCAGTGAATTTACTTCAGAGGTAATCAGAGACTCCCACAGCAAAGATAGTTGAAGATAACTATTCACATTTATTTCAGACTTTCACAAAAGCTATTTGTATTATGTAAAGATGAATACTGCCACTTCTTGTTTTTACAGTAGAAGGTAGGGAAAAACTTGTTTTGCTATAGTTTCTGTAGAATTATATAACATGATGATGAGGAAACGGATTACTGAATTGGACTGTAAACCCAGATGGCCTCTAATCTTGTCAAGATGAACTCATTATGCTTAGTGGCATAGGTCAGGATAGAGTGCCTGTTGGAATGTTGGGTCTTGCACATCCACAAAGCTGAACAGTTTATCTTTAACTGAAGAAAGCTCTTCCAAAACGTAGGTGTTTTCTAAAATAAACCGATAACTATGCATTTGTTTTGAATGCTTGTCAAATTGACCTTGAGCTGGCAGGAGAGCTTGCCTGCAAACTTTTCTTAGGATGGTTGTGCTTCTGTGTGAAAACAAAGAAAATATGAAAGGGCGTTTTGTTCTTATTTTCTCAGTAAATCTGACAGTTCATGTGGGTGAAAGTTGCACAGAAGGTGTGGTTTTACAGTTGATGTGTCTGGGTTTCGCTCCTGCACCTTCCTTGAGCCTAGGGATAGTTCTTACATAGTCATAAGGGTAGCCAGATCAGGGAGCTTATCCAGTTGAGAACTCCTCATTACTTTTTTAATGTGGGTTTTGTTTGTTGGCTAGCTAGTTTACAGATGGTACCCTCTGATTGCGTGGCCTGGTGGACACTTGTGTTGGGATGAAGAAGGACGTATGAATCAATGTGCAAGGACAGTAGGGCACAGATCTGCTGGCTCCCAAAGTAGAAGACAATTATACCTGTGTTATGATTCTGGTTGTGAGATGCACAAGCTGAATTACTCTTAGGTGTGTTAGTGACATAGGTCGGTACACAGCCGAGTGGGGATACGGTTCTGGTATAATGAGCATACCTGGTAGATCCCATTTCCTTCATGGTATAGTAATAGGCTGTGCTTGCATAAAAATGCTGCTTTGTGCAAGTGCACCTATTGACAGGGCTGTGCTGTGTGATTTTGCTTAACTGCTATACCTAAGTGAGGTGGGTGTGCTGGTATAGCTTTTAAACTTAATTCAGGATTTACTTTTTTCCCCTGTAACTGATTATTAAAAAAACCCCAACTTCTTAGCTACTTCTTAATCTTCGGTTTTAGGTGATTTCTTCACCTGCACAGTGAAATATTCCTGTTAAAATTTGTAGTAGATATGTTGCAGGAAAATGTTTAGAAATTAACAGTTCTTGGGTTTTTTTCCAGTTGAAAGTAAAGATAAGATCATGTCCTACCATTGCAGTTAAAACTAACTGAAAAAAAGCAATCCTCTGCCAGTTTGTTTTTCTTCTACATCTGTAGTGGAACTTCGTAGCTGTTAAAAAGACGAAGTTTGTAGCTTTGTGTAGCAGAACTGTGCCAGCAGCACTTGGGCTACAGTTTTTATTGCAGCCTGAGTGTATGCAGTTACGTGTTTGTCACCTTTTTGAACAGGCTAATATAAATTTATTGCTATATAGTAATAGGTTGTTTCTGATCATTCAGCTTTAACAACTCTTTTATTACTACTGTCAAAACTAGGAGTGAAAGTGAGAACTATTAGAATATAGATTGCTTTATACTGCACAGAATGGCATTATTAGAGAGCAGCAAAGCTCTGGGAAGCAAATTATTTTGGTTTTGCTAGGAACTATAACGTAAGTGGCACAGCATTCACTGCTTGGAAAAATTAACCTGTGGTAAAGAAGGTAAAAACTTTTATTGATGTGTATTTTCTGTGTATTGTATCAAGTATCCCATTCAGTGTTCTCTTGTCAACATCTTAGTATTGAAATAAATGCAGAAGTTTGACATCCTAGATCTCCAAAGTCACTTTCTGTATTGAATAGACATCACTGTGGGCACGACAGTGCAGGCTTTATCAATCACAAAGCAGCCTTTCCAAGCACTGTACACAGTGTGTTTTAAGTGGGCAATATTGAGAGCCAAAAAAAAAAAAAGAGTTTACTTTCTAGGAGCAAGGATTAAAAAAATGAAAGTAAGAACTCACGCCCTTGCAAACTACTGCTTGTTTAATTTTTAATGCCAGTATCTGTGTTCTCATCATTACCTTTTTAGTAATGGTTTAGTAAACAGGAGGTGTAGTTTCCCAAAACAGCCTTGTGTTTGCATTTTATGGTGAATACGTTGTTGTCATCACAGATTATGAATCTTAAAAATATTCTACGTGATTTTAATACAGCGTGTTTTTTTCAACTATTTCTTTTAGATTCTTTTTATTGATTGCTTGTCATGGCAACAGGAGGTTGTCCCTTTGAAGAAGGCATGAATGACCAGGACCTGCCTAGCTGGAGCAATGAGACCCTTGATGACCGTCTGAACAACACGGTATAATTCATCTTATCTTTCAATTGCTGTTTTATGCTGTACATAAAAATTACCAGGTAGATTCGGTTAGTGGCAGGTAACAGTGCAAAACCCTAAGCCTTGTCAGTATGGTTTTACAGGTAAGTGTCCGCAAGCCCAATAAAAATAACAAAGGTAGATGTAAGCAAGCAATGAGTGTAATTCAGAGATTGTGAAGTCTGTAGATATATTTATGGGAAGTGTTTTGGGTAAATAGCTAGACACAAAAACATTGTAGGTGTCATGAGAGAGAAAACCCTAATTTTAATGAAGTTCTAAACTGCTGAATTTTAATTTCACGTGAAACTAGTTTAATGCATTGTAGGATCAAATGGGTTTAAAATTTCCTGACAAACTAATTTATGCAGTGGAGAAAACTGTATTTTGTAATGTGACATTTGCTCTAGAGAACTAAGTGCATATTTTGATACCGCTTTTTCTGTTTACTTCCAAATGGAAGTAAACTCATTGAGTTAAAACATTTATCGATATGGATAACATACAGCTGTTTTCTGCCTTCTCCTTCCCTTAAAGGACTGGGGAAGTCAACAGAAGAAAGCAAACAGATCATCAGAAAAAAACAAGAAAAAGCTTGGTGGAGAAGCTGAAACAAGACTTACTAATGCTATATCTCCAGAATCCTCACCTGGAGTGGGACGACGAAAGACCAGAACTCCTCACAGTTTTCCTCATGCTCGATATATGACCCAGATGTCTGTTCCAGAGCAGGCTGAGCTAGAAAGGCTTAAACAGAGAATAAACTTCAGTGATCTGGATCAGGTTTGTGTGAATACTAGCTCCCACTGTAAAAGTGACTACACAGTTCATTCAGCTGTTTCTTAATAGTCTGACAGATGAGTAAGCTTTCATAAGCTTTTTTAAATCCTAATTGCTTATAAGCACCATGGGAGCCAAATCAAAATTCTGGTTTTGAACTTGAGAAAATTGTGGAAGGTTCAAGACCATGGTTTTCCTGTGTCCTTCAGTCAGTACTTCTTACTCATCGTATTTGTCTGCCACTCAAGGACATCTGTTACCTTATTTTGAAAGTGTTCTTGAAGTGCCAGTTTGATTCTGAACATGGTGATCCTTACGGATTAAGCAGAAGAGTAGCATTAAAGGCAGTTCCTCAGTAGAGTGTAGGGAGATGTATGGCATGAATTCTTGAGCCATAACTGCTTTTTTTGGAATGTGGCGCATTCATCCTGCCCTTGTCCAAAACAGTGAAAAGTATGAGGGATAAATTCTTTGGTAACAAGGCATAAACTTGTGCTGACAGTTTAGAACTGAAGCTTGATAATCTTTGCCAAAGTTTGTTAACTCGTTGGAGTTGCGAAGAATCTTTCAAGTGCAATTCATTGCTTTGGCTTAGAATATAAAGACTGGGCATAACTTCCTCCCCAGATGTCTGATGTGGCAACAGGTTGCTCTTCAGAAGGTTCTGAAGAAATGTTGAAGTATGAGGTGTGGTGTTCTGTGAGCAATTATGTTGCTCGTTTATTATTCTCTCAAATGTACCTGGAGAAATAGGATGTCACCCAGTAAAGAGGGAAGCCAAGCAAGGGTGAGGAGCTCAGCTCTGAGGAACTGCAGAACACTCTTGCTTCTCAGCTTTTCTGGCCCGATGGACTTGCTCTCTGAAAGCTGTATGGCGAAAATCACTGTCACTGTTTTTAGCAAGCTTTTGGCTAGTCAGTGACTATTACGGTAATTTTAAATCAAGCAGTGAAACTAATCAGTATTGAGAATGTATTGGAGGAAAAAAAAATAAAGCAATTGTTCTTTTTGTTTGTTTATAGAGAAGCATTGGAAGTGATTCTCAAGGCAGGGCAACAGCTGCTAACAACAAACGTCAACTTAATGAAAACAAAAAACCATTCAACTTCCTGTCACTGCAGATAAACACTAACAAAAGCAAAGATCCTGCCTCCGGTTCCCAGAAAAAGGAAAGTGGGGTGTCAGTGCAATGTAAAGAGTTGTTTGGAGCTGCTCTAAGCAAGGATTTCTTGCAAAACTGTCAAGTCTTCCAAGAAGATGGAAGGGGAGAACCAGCTATGGATAGCAGCCAGGTATTTACATAGCCTGTAAATTCTACAGAATATTGGCTCTTAGAAAGTTTTTAATTACCTGTTTACTTGAAGGTAATTAATTACCTTGCATCTTTCTAAATTTCTGGAAAGTGTAACTGTTAGGTCTTTATTGGAAATATTCGGCTTCCCAGTGTTCTAAAAGGCAACTTGAGGGAAATGTGAAACCAAACTTAATCATGTATTACTCTTTAGAAATCTGTTTGTGGGTAACAGAAGCAGTATTAATTTTCATCTTGGAGGTTGCGTCTCTTATGCAGTTCCAGAAAACGCTCTCATGGTTTAATATTTTCATATGTTAATGAGCTCAATTCTGCTTTAGCCTGTGTCGACAAGAAGCCCTGCGCTTCAGCCCTGCAACTTCATGCATGCATAAATCTGTCCTTACAAGGGCTGTTGACTTGTAATCACTTCCAAAAGTGTGCTTGTAGGATTGAAAGTGCTGGTATGTCACCCCTTTAATTACTACTGTGCTGTTGCTCTCGCCGCGTCTTGTGCATTAAATACGTTAAAGCTGCAGCTGAATGCATTCAGTAACTTCAGTGTCTTTACAGATTGTGAGCAGCCTAGTTCAAATTCGCGACTATATTGCTAAGGCCAGCTCCATGCGGGATGATCTTGTAGAGAAAAATGAAAGATCGGCCAATGTTGAGCGTTTATCACACCTTATAGATCACCTTAAAGAGCAGGAGAAATCCTATCTGAAATTTTTGCGAAAGATGCTTGTAAGTTTGAGAACATAATGTATTTGTTTCTGCACTGTAAGCTTTTTTTTTTTTGGAGTTGACCGTTGATGTTTTAATGGTGCTACTGGGGGTATTGGTTTGGATATGTAGTACCTTCCATAATTCATTTTTGCTGCCCCCTTATATAGCTTTTGATTTATGCCAATGAAATATTTCAGGCTAGAGAAAAAGAGGAGGATGATGTTCGGACTATAGATTCAGCTGTGGGATCTGGTTCTGTAGGTGAGAGCACATCGCTAAACGTTGATGTGCGGTCTGAGGCTTCAGATACCACGGTAAGCTGCCTTTTAGTAATTAAGGTGCTAGAAATGAAGACTTTTGGTTTTCTTCTGACTGTTGTGATAGTGTTGTAATCTGCAGTTCAGTTAAAGTGTAAATCCTCAAACGCTGTTTAGGAGTTGTTCATGCATGTGTTGATTTTTTTTTTTATTTTAATATCTGGAAAAAATTAATGGTTCTGTCACAACAATATATCTTGATTAGTTTTTTAAAAAATTTTCAGTCTTTCTTCCAAGTAGAATAAAGGGTTAAGCGTTTCCTTTGGCAGGGCATGCACTGAATTGATGTAGGAAGGAATAGTTTTCTATACAATTTTTCACCTATGAGTTTGTTTCTGTTAATGGGGAAAACTTTCTGGTGTTGGGTGAGGAGAGGGTTAGAAATGAGTCATTAGTGCACGATGGCCCAAACATCTTTCTAGTAATACGATAGAAGTGTTGACCTAACACAGAAGTCTCTCCTTTTTTTGAAGAGATGAGCACCTTTTAGAAAATGTGAGTCTGAATCTACTATCTGAGGTACACAGTCTTCTTTTCTCTTTTTATAAAGAGAATATGTGCTAAACCATTCTTGTAGTAGATATAAAGCATTTTAATAATAACTTATATTTTACATCTTCCAATGCTGCTGTACTGAGGAAAATGACTGGAGAGCTGGTATTCTCAGCCAGTTAGTACTCTGAATGTTCTGCAGATGAGGAGAATTGACATGCTTGGAAGTAAAACCATGGTTAAAACATGAAGAAGTCTTTGTTACTTTTAGCTTTGTAAGAACACTTTCAGTCCTTGTAAAGATATAAAAGTACATCTTCCATGTGTAGCATTTTGACTAATATTTTTAAAAATGCAGAAAAAAATGGTTTTTAAGTAATATGCATGTAAACTTGTATTTTTCTTCATCTTTTAAAATGGGTTTTAGTTTTATGTTTGGCTCTTCATTTTGCATATAACTTCTCTTTACATGCAGCTTGAATATATTGCACACAGAATTAATACCTCTAGTCTTACACGGTTGGTTGTTCTATGGAGCCTTATTGTTACAAGAATTCTAAGTGACTAAAAATGTCTTTGCTCTTTAGTGGATTCTATTTGGTGCTAGTTTTCATTATTTAACAAGATACAAGTGGTAGGTTTGTAACTTAATAATGCATGCCAAGTTGGAGCACATATTCCAGATCTAACATACTGAACTGTTTAATGAAGGAGGAATTTTTTAGTTTGAGCATTTGGCCCTGCACTGAGGACAGACTAGGGAAATCAGCTTCACAAGAACATGTTACAGCAGGTCCTAAAGGGAAGAGTGACAGAGTTGCTCTGAAAGACAGGGAAATTTGGCCTTGTAGGATTAATAGCCAAGAACATGGATTGCCTTCAAACGTACACTTGAGAATATTACTTGAGCCTCAAGTAGGGTTTATATATGCTGTTTTTATTTTTTTTTCTCTCCTATTAACTGCTTCAAAAGTATCTGTTACTTACTGTGGATGTTCCCATTTGGCCTGCTTTCCTGTATCCAGCTGTCTTTTCACTGAAGGAATCTTTTTTTGTCTAGAGTGTTCTTTTTTCTTTAGAGGTATTTGACAGCTTTCTCTTCCGAAGTGTCAACACTGACAGAGAAGACACTGCCCCTAACTGTGTCACGTGTTCTGATTTTATGTATGTGGTCCAGTTTTTCTGTTCTCTTTCAGGGGGAACATTGTAAATGTGGCTTGGAGACACTTGTCAGGTTTATACTAATAATCTGCCAATGCAAATTTAAGCTAATACCAATTAGAGAAAATAAATGGGAGCATAGTAGCCTAAACTTGTTCCACAAATGTTTTTGTATAGCTGTTGATATAAATATTTGCTTGGAAGCTGGAAGACTGAGGGACTTGGAGTCTAAAAGTACTTTTGCTACCTGTTAGCAGCTTTTCTATGGCTTTGTCTCCTACTCTGACTTGGAAAGAAATAAAAAGGTCTGATTATTTTTTTCCATAAAATAAGAAGCTTAAATGTTTTGTCAAGCTTATTGGTCTAAATGTAGAACTAAGCTTGAAAAATTTGTTGTTGGATATTAATGAACATGAGCAAATCTGGTACTTTATATAAAGTTTGGATTATTAAATAGGTAAGCAAGACTGAGATGCATCGTCTTTTCCCTTCCCCTCATTCCTTTCTGTGTTAATGTCATTGTGTACTCCATTTGCCTCTATTCTGCTTTGTATGTAAAAGATTAAAATCTAATAGGACCGATCAGCACCAGTTGCAGTGCAAGTTTTAGTGACCCTTTGAGACGTTCAGAATTCTGGATGTGTTCTCCTTCCTCTGCTGGAAGTTGAGCATTCCATGGTACCCAAAACGAGTTAATAAGGTGCTTGCTTCTAGTCTGGCATTTGGTGCAGAATCTTTGGACTGAGAGAATTTTGTAGTTCAGAAACTCAGCACTATGTGGAGAGAAGATGATGCTTTTAAGTTAATGTTCTTGTTAAACATTTGGTAACTCCTAACAAAAAGTAGGCAAATTTTTTCCATGTTTTTGTCTGCATAGTGTGATAATCCAACTTCAACAGGATCAGGATCTTCAATGTGGGTGTCTGATTAAAATACTTAATTTGCTGGCAGTACTTGAATAAAAGTTTTGAGTCAAATATCTAGCTTCCAGTTAGGATAGCATGAGGGAAATAACTTAGTTCTGATACATTTTAACTGCCCAAAATGCTTTCATTCAAATTTATTTCCACATGTGTGAAAATACGGTATAGGGGGCATTCTGTGCATTGTTTGGTTTTGAAATTGGTTTACCTAAATCTAGTCTATTCTGGTATCTGTGGTATGAATATAGCATTCTAAACTAAACACGTTATAGGCTGGAGAAGAATAACTGCCCAAAACTGTCTGCTGAAAATGTAGAGATTTTAGGCCAGTGGATCAATCTAGATCTTGCATTACATGTAGCTCCATGATGCTATGCCTTACCTTGCTTCGCTTTACCAGTCTTAGAGCTTAATGCCCTCTTTTATGATTCAGGAGAGAGGGGGATGCTTGGTGTTGTCTTTGGGACACATTAGGGTGACTGACTGGGTTTCTAAAGAAAACTTAACCCCCAGGAGTGCCAAGCATTGGTGATACTGGGTTTCTAAAATTTTTAGACTGAAAAGAACTCCCAGAAAGGTGAAGCTGTTTAATTTTCACCTTCTTAAACTAAATAGGGTGTTTGAATCTATAAAAGTACTGCTTGTTTTGACACGTGTGTCATGAGTATTCAACAAATAAATGGTCATGATTGTGGTAATGTTCTTCTGTATCTCGCAGGCCAGAGATCCTCAACAGGAAGCTAAAGAGGAGTTGGAGAACTTGAAGAAGCAGCATGATTTATTGAAAAGGATGCTACAACAGCAAGAGCAATTGAAAGCTCTTCAGGGAAGACAGGCAGCTCTTCTTGCTTTGCAGCATAAAGCAGACCAAGCAATTGCTGTCATGGATGATTCTGGTATGTATCTTTGCTAGCATGTTAGCATGCTGATGGAATGATTAAAGATGGAATTGTGGAACACATTTAAAGGTCTTTTTAATAATGCACTTTTAAAAAATTTTACTGCAAGACTTCTATTTCTGAGAAGTGTTGAAAGTGTAACATTGTTAAACATAGAGCTGACTTCAGTGATTCACTTGTAAAATCCTAACCGGGGAGCAGGATTGTTTCCTCAGAATTGGTCTGCCATGGTTAGGTTAGGAGTCTGTCTCTCACCACCATCACTGTGTCAAGCTTTTGAAGGAGAAAAATGGAGTATGTGGGGGATGCAGTGTATTCTCTCCCATCCTGCATCCTTCTGGCTATAGGCAGTTGGGAGTTTGAGTTTTTGCTTTTTTATGAGATGATTTTCTTTTTGGGGTGGCAGGTTGCTTGACAGTTCAGTAGCCATTGGTAGAGTAATTGTTTATCCAGTAAAAGGAAGTTGCTCAAGCAGTTACAAAGTAAATATGAAACTGAAACTCGATGGCACTTAAACTGGGGGCTTGACTCTGATAATAGAGCACTGCCATTATGTTTTAACCTTCAGTTTAAAAACATTCTTCTGATTTGTTTTCATATATTCTCAACTTTTAAAAAATTATCTTTGGGACAGAGACTTTTTTGATATCTGCTTAAAGGTTGTCAGCAGAGGTTTTTCCTCAAGAGTTCAGTCTTAAAAGGGAGGCAGTTGTCCTTGATCTGTGAGGTGTTGGCATGTGCATTACCTTGTGTTGGAAACTCGTTCTTCTCCCCCCTGCGCAAATTCAGTTCAGTTTTCTTTGGAAATGGGGTACAGTTACGTGTGCAGTCATAGGGAATGGCAGTTTTGCACTGAGCAAGATCAAATTCAGTTGGTGTTGCTGTTCCATGACTCTTCCCCATAAGAGTTGCAATTAGCCGTGATTAGAGGGTATGTGGGATGGCAGTTCTTACTACGGTTAGTTTTTTGTATTTAAAATATCTTAATTTGTAGAAATCAGAACATTGGCTTCTGCATTGTACAAAACCTCTCTTTAATGTTCCTTGCTCTGATGATATCCTCTTTCTGCTTTTTGTCCTGTCCTTGATTTGATCGACTACAGGAAGGAGCAAAAGAAGCAGATGCCTTCAAAAGGTGTCAATACTGATTTCTTAAATGGTTTTCAGCAATTGCTGTTCTCCTATCTGCGCTGCAGCAGTAGACCTATGATGGAATCTGCTTTCTCTTCTTTTCTCAAATATACAAAACTCCATCTTGATGAGGAGTGGGTAGAAAATAGGATTACCTGATAAATTAGAACATCATTTGTTTAAATTCTCTGGTGTTTTTATTTGTTCCACATTTCCACTTAATGTCACTCTTAATGGCAGTTCCTTACTGCTGTGTGTGTTGACTGCCTTAAAGATACGGTATGTGCCAGAACTGGAGGGCAGGGCATGTAAAGATTCAAATTCAACATAGGGCAAAAGAAATGTTTTCAATTTAAAAATAGTAAAAATTCATTGTGCAGGTAACAAAGTTATGATCTGTGGGGAAAGTAAATACTATTTGTGTTTGATTTTTCTTATGAAGTGTTGGCTCACACTGGGGTGGGGGGGAATGTTATTTGGATCTCTTGACTGCCTGTTCCATATCTTAGTACTGTTTGAATCTGAGCTTCCAGGGAGGGAAAAGAGTTTTCTTTTTAATGCACTCCTCTCATAAAGCTTTTTGAAGAACAGCCACCCAAGACTGTGTTGCAGCTCTAAATATTACAACTTAGGCTAAGACGGAGGCTTGATGTCCTGTTAATATATTATTTTAAAGAATGTCATGGTTTAATTCCATCAGGCAGCTAAGCACCCCATGGCAGGATCAAAGTGAGAAAACTCATGGGTGGAGATAAAGACAGTTTAATAGGTACAGCAGAAGCCACACACAAGCAAAACAAAACAAGGAATTCATTCACCACTTCCCATGGGCAGGCAGGTGTGCAGCCATCTCCAGGAAAGCAGGGCTGCATCATGCTAACGGTTACTTGGGACAACAAATACCAGCACTCCAAACATCTCCCTCTTCCACCTTCTTCCCTGCTTTATATGCAGAGCATGGCTTCATTTGGTATGGAATATCCCTTTGTTCAGTTGGGATCAGCTGTCCCAGCTGTGTCGCCTCCCAACCTCTTGGGCAGCCCCAGTCTGCTCAATGGTGTGGTGGTGTGAGAAGCAGGAAAGGCCTTGACTCTGTGTCAGCACTGCTCAGTGATAACAAAACATCCCTGTTATCAACACTGTTTCCAGCACAAATCCAAAACACAGCTCTGTTACAGCTACTGTGAAGAAAATTAACTCCATCCAGCCAAAACCAGCACAACGAAGTAAAGTTATGTGCACTGTTCTTAGTTCAGCTATACTGAGTAATAATCTTGCTTCTGACAAGCAAGATGTTTCCATCAACCCTAGGCAGCTTGGTTGTTTGCATTTTGCTCTGACCTTTTTAGCAAAAAACCTTTTGTGGGGTTCTTCACGAAGCAACTGTGAGTTTGCTTTTTAGTATTTCTGTAATGGAAATAATTTTTCAAGAGTGGGAAGGATACAACATTAAAAATAACTGCTGTATTTTAAGAGATGCAGTATATTAATGTTTTTGTCAAACCAAACCTTTTTAATCAAATAGCCTTTATTTCATTGCTGGGGAAGAGTATTTACCTTTTTTCCTCCTCCTTCTGCATGCCCAGTTGTAACAGAGACTACAGGTAGTGTTTCAGGAGTGAGCCTTACATCAGAACTCAATGAAGAATTGAATGACTTAATTCAGCGCTTTCACAACCAACTTCATGATTCTCAGGTCAGTCCTTGGATCACACTCTGAGTTTTGCCACTGTCCATTTTTCTTACTCTTTTGAACAGTGCAGTTAAATGTTTGTCTTGCTTATTTGTGTGCATTTGCTGGTGGAGTACTTCGGGTTCCCCCAAAATTTAAAGCTCGGCATCACTGTGTTCTTAAGAGTCGATTAGTTGACTGACCTAATCTTTCTGTCTGTTTTCCATGAAAGTTCAAAGAAGTAGTTTCTATATTGCAGTATAATTTCATATTAACTCAATAGATAATCGGGATACTGTGAGTGTTTTCAGTATGTTTCTCTTTATAACGTTCTTTGTGCTGGTGTTGAGCCTAGGAGGCCTATAAGAGGGCTTTTTGTTTCTTGCAATTTATTTGGCTTTTTTCTTAATACTTTGAATAAAATGAAATTACTCTTTTTAGACACAGTCTGTGCCAGATAATAGAAGGCAGGCAGAAAGTCTTTCACTTACCAGAGAGATTTCACAAAGCAGAAACTCATCAGTGTCCGAACACCTATCAGATGAGAAGGCACGGCTTTTCAACAAGATGCGAATGTTGCAGGGTAAAAAGCAAAAAATGGACAAACTGTTAGGAGAACTCCATACACTTCGTGACCAACATCTAAATAACTCCTCCTGTAAGTAAATATAGGTGTAATTATATCTTTTCAAGAGTACAGCATTTGTAATGTGCATGTTTGTAACACAGTTTTGCAACTGCTTAATGGAATGCAAATGATAAAGCTGTGCTGGGGTGTTGTTATGCAAATGTTTTTTAATGATTTATGAATTTATGGCTTAATGGAGAGCTCTACAAATAATGACGATGAGTGTTTTTTCTAGTCGCACTTTGGTTTTTAACATTATCAAAGTTGACTAATGTGAGGATGTGACTACAGGATTTAGTTTCTTCAAGGCTTGTCTGCAACACACCTGGCTTGTGGAGCATACCGTGTGAACTTGAACTTTGTGTATTTTTATCCCAGTACATCTGTATTACTTGGCACTTCAGGTCTCAGTAGCTCGTGGCATTATGGGGCTTGCTTGTCCCCTGTAAAACACTTTACAATGTGCTAGTCTCAGAGGCTTCGGTCATGGGCCGTACCAGAGGAAGTTAACCATCTGAATGGACTAGAGTTATGGCCTTTTCTTCCTAAAGGGCATTATGTGGGCCTACTTGCTGCTCCTTTTCTATTTCTAGAAATACACTTGTGCTGGTGAGATTTGGCCTTTTAGCTGGAAACTTCTGAGGGGTGATCACAGTGTACTTTGGTTAACATTAAGAAACGAGGCACTTGAAGCATGCTTCCTGACCGAAGACTTGTTTACAAAAGCTACTTGCTACTCTCTGCCTCTTGGCATTACGTGCCATGAAACTTAGACTGAAGTTTTTGTTCGTCTGAGAAAAGATATTAACTGCTGTTTTGTATGTTAGTAGTGTTTTGTGTAGTTACATTCTAATATAATTCAGTTAAGCAGGTTCTGTTTTGCAAGTTATTCTTATGGGCTGTATTTCTTTCCTGTAGTTTTTCCTGCTTCAGGTTCTCCTCAAAGGAGTATTGATCAAAGAAGTACGACTTCAGCTGCTTCTTGTCCTGTAGGCGTAGTAACTGTGGTCAATGGCGAATCAAACAGCCTGGCATCTGCTCCCTATCCTCCTGATTCCCTGGTTTCTCTGAATGAGAGTGAAGAGGATGACAATCTAAATCCAACAGAAAAGCTTCAGTAAAAGTTCTTTTTCTTTTCCCTAATGTGCTTTAGTGATACTGTGTTACTTTTTTTAGTAAATTCTGTGTGTTAAGAAACCATTTCATATCTTAATCTACTTAATTTCGTGTTACAGACCATTTAGTAAATGGTCCAAGACAGCTGGCTGAGATCAGAGCTTGAAGCAGAAGGCTCTTACAGCTAGGAAAATGGCAGTAAACTTCAAAAACTGTAAATGGTCAATATACTTTTCAACTCTACTTAGATTTGATTAATATGACCAAACACCTAGCATATTCTTTTTTCCTCAATAGGAAGCTAAACGAGGTTCGTAAGAGGCTGAACGAGTTACGCGAGCTAGTTCACTACTATGAGCAGACATCTGATATGATGACAGATGCTGTGAATGAAAACACTAAGGAAGAGGAAGAAACAGAAGAATCGGAAAGTGATTCTGAACATGAGGATCCACAGCCTGTTACAAATATTAGGTTGTTGTATTTTTTTCACCTAAATCTTTGTAGCTAAGTTGTTACAGGTTTCTTGAGGCAATACATTATTTTAGTCTATGAGAAGTAACTGAATTCTGTGATTATGTTAACTTTCCAAAATTTTTAATTTGAAGTAGCTTTCCTATTATTAGTCATTCTATATCAATGATTAATAATATTGTCCTTGGTAATTTAGTTGTGTAGCAAATATGGATTAGATTGAGCATTTAGAAAATCACCATAAGAGACTTCAAAATCTGCAACTCCTTTGGATCTAAGCATTGAATTATGCGTATGGGACTCAGCTGGAGGTTAACAGACCTAGAGCAGAGAATTGGAATGAAAACAAACTTGTGTTTAGAGAGGCATTTAGAGCTATAGTCTAGCAGGGACACTGTGCAGAAATTATATATATCTTTTTAATATAGACACACACCTTGAAACCCTCTTGTAGATGTGGCAGGCAATAATTCAGCTGCTTCTGATTGCTAAAAAATATAGTAACATCTATTGGAGCAATGGCTATTGAGAAATGAATGTTTGGACTGATTTTATATGGGGTTGGTTTTTTTTTTTAAGGGTCAGGACACATTCACACAAAAGCCAGTTAATGAAATAGCTGAGTTAAAATTCCATTGGTATTGGTTCTTAAAGTTAACATGAGTAATGCATTTTACCCTAGAAACCCTCAAGGAATCAGTACTTGGAGTGAAATAAATAGCAACTCAAATGTACAGTGTGGAACAAATAACAGAGATGGGAGACATCTTAACACAGACTGTGAAATAAATAACCGATCTGCTGCTAATATAAGGACTCTCAAAATGTCTTCTACCCTGGGTATGTTCTAAAATCTCCTGATAATTGTAAATATTAAAAATAAAATATTTTTTAAAATAAACATTAATTGTAAGTATAATCGTGTAAATAATTCTGATAGCTGCACAGAATTTGGGGGAACCTTGTTTGAGCCAGATGTTCAAGAGTCTAATCATTAAGCTGATCTTTTTCTGATGTCCAGTAATTACAGTGGACTTCGGAAGTTCAATAATGTATCGTTGGTACTGTTTTATTTCCTCCTCTCCCTGCTTCCAGACTGTCATAACAGGGAGGATGACAAAGATCTCGACCTACCCCAAGGTGAAGATGATGAAGTGGAAGAAGATAGAGTTAGTGAAGATTCCGTATCTAGTCACAGGAGCAGCCTGGGTGATGCTGCTGGAGACGCTGAGTTTGAGCAGAAGATCAATAGGCTTATAGCTGCAAAACAGAAACTTAGACAGTTACAAAACCTTGCTGCTATGGTGCAGGTATTTTATGAATATGGATCTGTGCACAAAAATGTAGCATTCTTTATTTCATGTAGTGTATAACTTTTATTGGGGAAAACCCACTCTGCTTAGTGTAACATTTAAAATGCTCATTTTTAGGCTGGGAAAAAAAGGCCCTTTGATTTTTGCTGAAGTTGGGGTGATAACTTCCTGAAGTTCACACGTGGAATTTTCTTGGGGCATGCCACCCTAACAGAACAATGGCCTTGGTACTTAACCTCAGCACTGGATTATAAAATACGCACCAAGAAGTTGATTATGTTTTTTTTAACTAATATTGATCTACACTTTTAAGCTTGCAATGAATATTCATGAGGTTTAGGTTTTGAATCCTAGGGTTTGCAACACTGTTCAGTCAGTGAGCAAGAGTAACTTGTTTTTTGACTGAAATCTCCAGCTGTTGCAACATGTTTGAGTTGGGGTATTTTGGCTTGGGTTTGGATTGGCTTTTGTGATTTATTTTTTTTTTTAATTAAGAATCTTGAGGGCCAGCTATGAATCGACAGTGGTTTTAATTTAGAATATTTCATGCTAATTTAACAACATTGTCACGAATCTAATGACCTTACAGAATGCTCATATTTGAGCACCATCTAACATGATCTCTGAATACATGTAGGTTAATCAGAAATGTAAAGGCTTTATTTGAGAACTCTAAAATTTATCTCAATTAGAACATATGTTTTACAGTAGCAGCAGTACACACACTGTATTTGAAGATTATTGTGCTATCAGAAATCTCTTAGCACCTGCATCAGGCTTGTTATTCATTATCACTATAGAGGTGTTAGCTGTACAGTGGCATAAATCAGAGTGGGAGTTAATACAACAGCTTCCTTAACAAATAAACTAATTAATGGTCTTCAGTCTTCATATTCAGAAGGCTTGTATCTGTATGTACTTGGTAATGGTACTGTGGGTCTGTGGAGCTGTGTCATACTTGGTCACTGATGATGGTCTTTCCTGTTTTGCTGCTTCTGTATTAAGAACAATCATGTTGGAAAACAAAAGCAGCAGTAGCAACAGCTTGTAATAGTTTGAGTTTGAGCTGAGAACTGAAAATGCTAAAAATGTAAGAAAAGTGGAATAGAGTGCCATGTAGAATGCCACTTTCAAGAGTAGATTTGTTTTTATTTTAAGCTGTTACTAGTAATGACTACAGCAGTTAAGCAGTCTTGTTCGCCTCAGCCTCCTTCTATTCCAGTTTTCACCTCCCCCTTTGTTTCATGACTTGCATATGTGTTTGTCCACCCAGTCGTAGCCATAAAGTACAATTCAAGTGGTTTATGCTTCTAGAATGAGGCAAGTTATCTTGCATTTAATGGAAATGTCAATAGTGTGAGCTCTATAACTTTAAATTGTCCCATTAACTGAATTTATGTTAAAGTCATGATGTCACGAAGATGATGACTTCTCCAGTTATGATCTGAACTTAAAGCTATTCAGACTGTTTAGTTTTGAAAAATCAGTTTGACAAACTAAACATGTTGTGTGTATCAATTTAAAAATAGCCGAACTGCCTTTCTGACACCCTTTCAGGATGATGATCCAGAACCTCAAGCAACAATTGCAAATGCGTCTAATATTGGTGACTTGTTTTTGGGAGAGATAGAGGAGACAAAACAACAACCAAACAATGTCCGAGCTAGTACCAACAAGTTACAGAAAGATGTAGGACTGAATGAAAAAGCAAGGTATGTCTGTCAGAGGATAGCAGAATCATCCTGTAGGCAACTTCTTGCCAAGTAATAGGCGGATAACTTATTTCCACAGAGAGAAGTTTTACGAAGCTAAGCTGCAGCAGCAGCAGCAGGAGCTTAAGCAGTTACAAGAAGAAAGAAGAAAACTGATTGAAATTCAAGAAAAAATTCAAGTGTTACAGAAGGCTTGTCCTGACCTTCAAGTGAGTAGAATGTATTTTGCTTTTCTAAGCTATTGAGCAACGAAACCAAGTATCTTTCACACCTTTTTTTCACTATAAAAATTGAAAAAAACCCTTAAAATTGGTAATACTTGTATACTGTAAACAGCTGGCCTTCTAGGCCTAGAGAAGAGCTCTGTTATTTCATTGCACTGTGGGTTCTTAACCAGAGTGTGCTGTATCAAGCTATAATTTCACTGTAGTTTGTCCACAAAAGCCTTTATTTAAAGTCTTCAAAGGGAGACAACCTTCTACCTTGAACTTTGTCCATACCCACTAGACACTGCATCTCTTAGCAGTAGTTTGCAGGGTCTGGTATTTTGAAACAATAGTGTGTCTAGTAAGCATGATCAAGGCTGTGTTGCAGTCAGACGTAACTGCACGGTGCAGTACTTCTCGTCCTCTTTGCAGGTGAACTTTGTGAAGTGAGCAGTAAGCTGTCAGTGCTGTGCATCTGCTGCGTTATGTAATACGGTGTTACATAGAAGTGCTTTGTTGGTTCCTGGTTAAGTTCTGAAATAAGTGTTTAGCCTTGATTCGAAAATCCCTTTTCACTGAATACTACTTCTCCTGTCTCATAAAGCCTGCACTGTGTTGAGCTTTAGCAGCAGGTAAATTTTAGAAAGCTATTCCACTCTGTTTTGTCATCTTGTTCTCTCTTCCAGTTGTCGTCGGCTGGCGTGGGTAGCTCCCCAGCAAACAGACAGACTTCACCAGCAACCTCAACGCCAGCCATGAATGAGTGTAGCGCAGCTGGCAGGCCTTTACTTGAATTTGACGAATCTGTGCCAGTAGGCAATGAGGTATTTCATACGTGACATTCTGTGACCTAAAAAGTTTTAAAAAGGAGCAAAGTTCTAGTTCACTTGGACACATCTTTAAGTACTTGACATGGAGAGTGGAGTAGTAGCAACTTTAGCAAAATGTATGTGACTTCTTTGTTTCATTTCTGGAAAGAAGGATGTGTTAACCTGAACTGGCAAGAGATCTTTCCCCAGATACGGCAACTGTTGCCAAATATTCATGGGGGAGTTGAAAGAATTTTGTATTTGTGCTATGAACGTTTGATGGTGTATACCACAGGCAAGTCATCCATGAAGAAAATGCTGGCAGTATTTGAGAAGTAGTCTATCTTCTACGCATCTTTGTAGAAGTACCTTGCCATTTCTGTTTTCACTGTATCAAATTTAAGGTGGATAAGGCCTCATTCTACCTGTACCTTTTCTTTTATGTGCTCTTCTTTGCAAGTCATGGCTTCCTTAAGTCTTGTTCAAAAATATACAGCAACTTTTCTGCAGGTTGCAGAAAATCTTGTTGTTGTATCCTCTGGTTTATCCAAGAAGTACTCAGCACAATGTTCAGATTTCTCCAGAGGGTAGCATTCTGTCATGCTACTTGAAGAGCTAACTAATAATGTATAAATTACACGTTAAAAACAGTGTTGAGGGAAACATGCGCTGTTCTTCACAAATTCTCTCCTATAATGCTTATTTACCATAGATTCTGCAGTATTTGGGATAAATAGCAAATACTGGATGTATTTTTCATATTTTTGTTGTGTGGCTTCAGTTACAGTGTCATACCAATGCCAGAACAAAAAGGTATCAGTGTAGTATCTAGTACTGACATTTTAAAGTGCTGTAGTTTCAATTTTATTTATATTCTAACATCTTCTGTTTTCCTGCAAACAGTTATGGTCTGAGATGAGAAGACATGAGATTTTAAGAGAAGAATTACGACAGAGAAGAAAGCAGCTTGAAGCATTAATGGCGGAACATCAGAGGAGGAGAGAGCTCGCAGAAACGATATCTACTGTTGCTGCATCAGTTAAAAGTGAAGGATCAGAAGCTCAGCGTACTCCACAGCAGAGCAGGACTGAAAAGTAAGAGCACGAGTCACTCTGTTAGTGAGCGCTTCTGTTGTTCAGTGAGATGTCAGTCACCGGGCAGTTCGGTGTTTGCATCTGAGCACTGAACTTGGCGGTATAGCAGAGCTAGCTAAAGTCACTGTTGGCAACTTGCCAGCTCTATGGGTCTGCCCAGCGTATGTAGTCGCCCTTGCGCCATAAATGGTGAAAAGTCACGGAAGGAGAAAGAACGTGGTGAAAATGCCAAACGCTGAGAGTAATTTTTCTTCACCTCTACACAATCTATAACAATAGTAAAGTAATAATTTTCCAAAACGGTGAGTTTAACTGTTGCAGTATCAGCAGAATACTGGTTTCATTTTGCATTGATGAGAGATTTAATTTTAGTGCAGCTTGATTAATTGAAGATAGACAGACTTATAGTTGTCAACAAATAGTTTATGACACATTATTAAAACAAACAAACTCCTCCCTTTCCAAACACCCATCTTTTTTCCTCTTTTTTCCCCTTTTTCCCCTTTTTTTAATATTTTTCTTTCGCTGATGTTCACCAGGACAATGGCTACCTGGGGAGGTTCTACCCAGTGTGCACTAGATGAAGAGGAAGGAGATGAAGACTGTTATCTCTCCGATGGAATTGGTCAGGCAGAAGAAGAGGAAGAAGATGCATCAAGTTTGAATGATAGTTTCTCTGTCTATCCCAATAACAACATACCAGAAAACACTTATTTTGTGAAAGAAAACAAGGACAGGTCAGTGGCATTAGTTGTTGATCAGATGCTTGTCAGAGTATTTTGGAAGGGGTGGAAGAAGCATTGCATTTAGAGCCAATTAACACTTCTCTGCTTGCCAGGAAGCTGTGGGCAGTGGCACTTTCTTGTCTGAGTCTCTGTAGCTGCACTGCGTATAACTATCTTGATTATTTCTTCTGTTTCCAGTGATATTAAATGTCTGTTATTGAGCTCTCCAGTTGTGTTGCAGTAGCTCCTTATGTTCCCATGTTTTAATCGGCTTAAAAGATAATGTATATGAAATTTTGCTGTGACACTGATCACACTCTTCAAAAATATAATGCAGAGAATTAAACTAACTCTGAGATGTTGGCTTTTTGCAGCTTTGAAAACTATTTCTTAATAGATTTTTTTTAATTAACCTGAATATTTTTAACTCTTATCTGATTGATTTCCTTTCTAAGTGTTGTGTGACTAAATGAAAAAGCCATGTTAAAAGTAAAGTATAACTCCTCAATTGATGTCCTCTGGTTTTGATATCAAAATAATTTTAGTAGATAGTGGCCTCCTAGTTAGCAGCTGGGCCTCTTAATGCTTAGTGTGTTATGGTGGTGGCTTCTGTTTTCATCTGAGTACATATTATGTATCAGTAATGGATGATACTAAAACCACAATCCAGATACATCCTTAGCAATTTTTTTTGACAGTGGTGGTCAGCTGGGTGGCTGTTGTTTTTCCATTTGCTTAGGATGGTGTTGGATTGACAAAATTGCATGGTTGATTAGCTGGCACGCTGAAATGGGTTGTGCCAAGTGAGCTGCTGGCGTACAACAGACACATAATTTGAATAATGAAAGTATCATAAGAAGATGTTTGAAATGGCAGCTTTTGTCCTCATTCTTCCTTTTTCTTCCCCCGCTCAGGTGGAAAAATTGCCGTCCTCTTTCAGCTGATGGGAATTATCGCCCATTGACTAAGGCTAGGCAACAGCAAAACATAAGTATGCGACGTCAGGAAAACCTTCGGTGGATATCTGAACTTTCATACGTGGAAGAAAAGGAACAGTGGCAAGAGCAGATCAATCAGTTGAAGAAACAGCATGAATTTAGTGTCAGCATTTGTCAAACTTTGATGCAGGATCAGCAGGTAGATATGAAGAGCAGTTATGTTGTTGTTCTTTGTTTTCCATACCACCACCACCCCCCCGATCTTTCCAACAGTAACGCCTGGGTCTGCTAACTTGGTCACTGTCGTGTGTGTTCTTTCCGCAGACCCTCTCTTGTCTTCTACAGACTTTGCTTACAGGCCCTTACAGTATGATGCCAAATAACACTGCATCTTCACAAGTACATCTTATTATGCATCAATTAAACCAGTGTTACACTCAGCTGATGTGGCAGCAGAACAATGTCCAAAGGTTTGTTGGCTGTAGTAGTGTTTGGCTGTGGAATTGGAGGTGCTTCAGTAACAGAGAACGTGGCTATGTGACTAAAAGGTTATGGCTGATGGTTAAATAGGAGACTGCTGAACTTCTGAGCTGAATCCAAGCTTCTGAAACTGCACACGGCATTTTTATGGTTGTTTCTTTCACCACTGCTTTAATGCCTCTGAGATGGTTCTTTTTGAGTAACCTTCAGTGAAGGGAACCAAAAGTTGGCATCTCTTCCAAAAATCTGTTGCAGTGGCTTTGTCTCTTTTGGTTCAGACTTTGTTTCCTTGAGTACGCTTTTATGTATGTAGTCTTTGCTAGACTACCTGGCAAGATTCTGGATTCTAATGGTTGTGGAAAGATGGTGGGAAAGGTTTTTGTTCATTCTTAATGCTGCCAGCCAGAGTTTATGCTTGTTTGCACTCTGTTTGGATATACTACTCCTGAATAATTATATTTAAAAAAAAAAAGATGCAATAGCAATTTAAATTCATTACATAAAAGTTCAAGCTCCTTCACCTCTGTTCTGTATTTGGTAAGTAGTAAATAGTTACTGGTCTCTTATCTCATATTTTGAAGTAGTTTTAATGCCACTGCTGCAAATATCTTGTATCTTTGGCTTGTTTCTGTTTGTTTCTTTTTCAGTCTGCTTATTTTTTTACTATCTAGTCAATTTTCTGTTGTTCTTGTGAGGATGTTTAACTTCTGTAAACCTGACCACTAGCACAGAGTGGTTGATTTAAAAACTGTTCCTGTCTGTGACTTAGGATTAAATACAAGTTATTTTTTCCATGAGTTGTTTTTTACTAGCTAAATGGAACAGTTCTTGTGCATTACGTGGGGCAGGTGAAATAATGAGTCTCAAATTACTTGAGTGTAAATTTACAGCTTTCCCTTAGCATTCCTGTTTTTTTTTTTCCCAAAGTGCTTATATTTTCTTGTTTTCAAGGTTGAAACAAATGTTAAATGACCTTATGTATCAGCAAGAAGAACAACAGTGTCAAGAGAAGCCATCAAGAAAGGAGAGAGGCAGTAGTGCACCACCACCTCCATCTCCTGTTTTTTGTCCGTTCAGCTTTCCTCCCCAACCTGTGAACCTGTTTAATGTACCAGGATTTACTAATTTTTCTTCCTTTGCTCCAGGTGAGTATTACTACAAGTGTGAAGAGTAGCAAGAATTTTAAAAACCTCCCTTCCCTCATTTCATTGAAATTTTAGTGTGAATTTGCTGAAACTCTGTGACTTTTCCTTTACATTGAAATGGTCTTAAACAATGCTTGAATGAGTCCATATTGTCCTTGCAGAATTTGGTTAATGTTTATTGTTGGGCAGTTGTATATATTGACTTCAGTATGAGAAACAAGACTTTCTCAATAACAAGTTGGTTAAATTTGAAAAAACCCACTCCATGAGGCTAACACTTTGTATGTTCTTCACCCAGCATGGGAAAAGCAGTGTTTGAAGCTTTTGCATTCCTTCGGCGATCTTTTAATAGTGTTCTGAATGAATGCCTTGATTTTAAGGTGGCACTCGGTCGTTATTTCTCTTTCTTAGCACTTTAAATGCTCAGTTTTTTGTTTGAAATGCCTGTAAGTGGAATGTGTTCCTAATGTTTGTTCCCATCAGAGGTATAGAGTAACTGTTGACTTGAGTACAGTGGACTTAAACTCGTTTCCAAATCTACTTTTACTGTTGAATTTGAAATGGAGAAAAAAATATATATTTTACAGTATCCTTAGAAGTTGTTAATGCTGTCTTAATAATACATTCCAGCTTTTTCAGGAAACCAGGAAACAGGCATAGTCCTATATTGTAACTTTCATATTGTAAAGTCGTTTCCTGTGTTGAGGACATTTATAAATTAGGTAGAAACTGCACGGAAGTATAGTTATGTTCAATGTGCCACTACTATAAAGATTCTGAAGTTAAGTGTCACGAATTTATGATTTTGGCCCCATGAATACTTGCACCATTGGAATTTCCTTGTCAGTTTGGTGGTGGTTGAAGTATTGATAAAAGTCTTCGTGCGGACAGAGCTCAGCCCTTTTGGGAACTGGTGTCAGTTTTACCTCCTCTTGCAGGACCTCTTTATTGGGGTGTCTTGAAGTACCTTCATCTTCCCACTGATGGGATTGTAGCGGCACGTATCCAGTGAAGTTCAAAACCTGCATTTAAGATAAATTCTAATTGAAGTGCTTTTGGGACAACAGTTTTTGCCAACTTCCCCACTGTTTTTTTTGCTTCCTAACTTTGTTGCCACACAATGCCTCAAATTTTACTTCTGTCACACAGATAAATGAGGCAGTATCTTCTGACTCTCGTCTTTACTTTGTAGGTATTAACTACAACCCCGTGTTCCCTGCTGGCTTTGGAGATTTTGCACACAATATTTCCCCACACAGCAGTGAGCAGCAGCAGCATCCTCTAGATCATAGTGCTTCTGGGAAAACAGAGTATATGGCATTCCCCAAACCTTTTGAAAGTGGTTCCTGTAATGGAGCAGAAAAACAAAGGTATTTAATGTCACAGTGCCACTCTCCTTTAATTGTTTTTCCTCCCTCGCTCCTCCGATTCCCGAGGCTTGTGGGAATTCATCATTCTTTCAGGGTGTATATCTTCTGGGTTAATAGTAAAATTTCAAGATGTGCTTTACCTTTCCAGTTTCCAGTTCTAATATTTTTTACTTTTTTCCCCTTAAGTTTTCTGGTTTTCTGTATAGTGACTAATGCATCATTTCGTGAATGTTTTAAGATCATGTATAGTGTTGGAGTGGTTTTGTGATATATTTTGTAAGTGGAGGAAGATGTAATTTGTTTTTTTTTTTTTTTTGGAAACTGAGCTGTTTGAATAACAAGATAGAATTTCAGTGAACGTTATTTTTTTTTTTGTGCTATGTAGATTGTAGTGAATGTTGTTTTAAAAAATACTTTGTCCACTAATACTGTTTGAGCCCAGCAAGAGCTGCATAAGTACACGGAGGTTGAAATCGGTGATATATGTGAATTTCTTCAGACATCTTCAGTTTGACATTTGGAGGGGTTCTCACTATATTTTTTTTTCTTTTCCCAATGGGCTGTTTGACTAACTGGAGCAGGTGACTTGTGTTAATGGATAAAGCTGTTTGCCTGGTAATACATCCCATTTCTATCTGTGAGACTAGGTTATGGTATATAACCTGTGGATGCCCCATCCCTGGAAGTGTTCAAGGCCAGGCTGGATGAGGCTTTGAGCAACCTGGTCTAGTGGAAGGTGTCCCTGCCCATGGCAGGGGGTTTGGAACTGGATTATCTTTTTAAGGTCACTTCCACCCCAAACCATTCTGTCATTCTGTGTTGTGGCCTTTCTTTCTGACAGAAGGAATCATAGACAACCTGAAGAGGAAATGGAAAAAAGATCAGCTTGGCTTAATGATAGCCAGGAAGTGAAAAAAGATGATCAGTCTCAACTGAAAACAGGCTTTGCAGTTTCAGTACAAAACATGGCTTCTGGTCATAAAAATCAGTCTGATACGAGCAGGAGAAGGGAGTCGGATGAAGAGTCTTTGGAGAGTTTCAGTAGCATGCCCGATCCAGTGGACCCAACTACTGTGACCAAGACATTCAAATCTAGAAAAGCATCAGCGCAAGCAAGCCTGGCATCGAAGGATAAAACACCCAAACTGAAGAATAAGAGGAAGAGTTCTTCTCAGCTAAAAGGCAGAATTAAAAATATTGGTAAGTTCTAAAGTAATCTTAGATGCTATGGCAAACGCACCTTGAGTTATAATCATTACATTCCAGGGAACTTATTTTCCATAAATGGTACTTATAATATTGAAAATAAGTTACTGAAATATTAAATCATTTTACGTAACATAACTACACACAGTTTTTTAGTAAGTCAGTAAATAAAAAGCAGAACTGATTAGGACATGATGATTTGAATGGAGAGTGGATGCGGCTACAGTAAGATTTGGAATAAGCCACCAGGAGAATCTTCCACTTCATTACGTCTTCATGTCTAAACTGGCTGAATGGCTGGAAGATGCGGTTCAGTAAAACACTGAGGGAGAAGACAGGGCCAGTGCTAGTGTAGTATTGCTGTAGTCGCTGAGGATTTAGTGCTGCTGAGCAGCTTCAGTGTGCAGAGGAGGACTTGCCTAGGGAACATCGTGGTGTTTTGCATCTCTGAGATTGCCCTTGAACAAATTTACAGAATGTTTTGTTAATCCTAAAAGCTGGTTTCTTTTATTCCTTTTCGTTCCCTCCCAAAAGGTTATGAAAGTGCAAGCGCTTCTAGTGTGTGTGAACCCTGCAAGAGCAGTAAAAGCAGACACCCTGAAGAGGTGGTTCAGGCAAAAGTGTTCAGCAAAAGGAATCGGGAACAGTTGGAAAAAATAATTAAATACAGTAGATCTACAGAAATGTCTTCAGGTATTCCGTTCTGAATGTCAGTAACATTGTGAACTCTCGGAGTAAAGAACCTCCACACTCAGTTGCTAGCGTATTGTGACAAGGTGACAGTACTGTATTTTTAGCATGTGGATTTTGCTTTTTAATTTCTAAGGGTACCATAAACACAGGTGTGTAAAAAGTTGGGTACTGGTTGCTTTTGGGTGTTTCTTGTACCTTAGGGACTTGATTACAGTAACTTAGAAACAAACTTGTTACTCTAAACCAACTAAAAACCTACCAAGCCTTTAAAAACCTCACCTGTTTGATGTTTTTAAGGAAAGTAACTGCACAGCAGATGACACTGTTTTAAACTACATCCTGTACTGCATACGTGTGTTCGTTCTGCTCATGCTTGGAGAAGCGCTATCACATACCATTCAAATTCAGTCTTACAGCATCACACACACCCTTACATTTTTGGCATCTGCACTGCTTTTCTTGCATCTAGATCATAAAATTACTCTTCCCGTGTCTTTGTAGGTTCTGCCAGTAGCTTTGCTTGGTTTGAGAGACGCAGATATTGTAGTCATTGTAGCATGATGTACAGCATTGTCAATGCAGCTGCTTCCACACGAAGAGCTGTTCATTGGGATACGCAGTAAACTCTTGCTCGTCCTGGTTCTCACAATAAGCAGCTTTGGTGTGGTTTGGATGACTAAGCAGTATTCCTCTTGCTGTTTTGTAAAGACCCTGTCTTTATTTCTGGTGCGTGTTTTTGTGTTTATCACTGTCTATCCCCACTTTCCTACAGCGCATGCTAGGAGAATTCTGCAGCAGTCTAACAGAAATGCATGCACTGAAGCGCCAGGTAATGCATTCACTGCTTAGCTTCAACAATGTCCAGTTACTTTTATTCATTCCCCCCCTCCCTTAACTTTGGTCCTGTAACTCACTGTTTAGCAGATGTTAAAATTAGTCCTATTGCAGCACCTACTGTATAAACAAGGCAAGAGAAGTAATTTGCATGAGATGCAATGATACGAGCTACTTTGAATCACAGTTGTGGAGAATGTGTTTAGCGGGTTCTTGGTTAGTCACAATTACAAGTGGACAATAGGCAGGTAGATGCTGCAACAGAAAACTAATTTCAGTAGGCACTTTTGGTACTTTTAAAAGCTACCGTTACATTTTATTAATGGGGAGAGGGAAGTGATTTCTGGTGGCTTAATAAACATTAAAAAAGCTTGCCTCTGCTTAAAAATACTGGTAAACTATTTGCAGGTCATTAAATTGCACAGTAACTGTGTGCTGTACTACTACTAACTTCATTAACTTGATTACTAACAGATACACTTCTGTTAAACTAAGCTGAGTTTTCCAAATTTAACTTTTTTTCCATTCAACACTTGCCGAAATATGTATGTAATAATTTAACTGTTGGGATTCAAGGATAATCCTTAGCTTTGAAAGGAATGGGAGACTTAGGAAATACGTTGTTTTCTCATACATATGTAAAAGGGCTTAAGGGTAAGAGGTTTTATGTGAACCACAGGAGTGAAATTAGACATGTATGAGAGCGTAGGATTTAGGCTTGTCTGGGAGGGAGTGGCTTGCTTGAATTCAGTCTAGAGCTTTCTTAATATTGTTGCTTACGTTGCAGAAGTGGACTACATGTATTATGTAAACTTGAGACCTTTGGCTGTCTCGTTTAAAATACCTTAAAACTCCATTTTCAGTGTTGAATACCTATTCTGAAAGCAATATTGTAGTGTGTGCAATATTCCCTTTATCAAAGAATACTTTCTGAATGTATTGTTCAGAATTGTGGAGAAAACTACTCCTATGAATGCTTTATTTTGTGTGTGAAGGATTGCATAAGTATTATTTTGGAATGTTTAAATCTTTGTTGCCCTTCAGGAGATGAGTAAGCTCTAAGAAAGCACCTATGTAGTGGAATGTAGAGTGACTGAGATAGAATCTGTGTGCCTGTAACTTGCATACCCAGTAATCTGTTTTCTTTCAGCTGGAGGCATGTCAAGTACTTAACAAGTTCCTTTTTTCTACAGAAACTGGTAGTGATCTGTCAATGTTTGAAGCTTTGCGAGACACTATTTATTCTGAAGTGGCAACTCTTATTTCTCAAAATGAGTCTCGTCCCCACTTTCTTATTGAACTCTTCCATGAGCTTCAGCTGCTAAATACGGATTACCTGAGGCAGAGGGCGCTCTATGCTCTACAGGTGTGTGCAAAATTTTTGATCTTGTGAATGCATCAAACAAATCTTAGATCCTTTATTACAGTATAGGTTTACTATCTTTTCCAGGATATAGTGACCAGACATTTATCTGAGAACAATGAAAAAGGGAAGCACACAAAATCACTGAACTCTGCGGCATGGGTGGCATCAAATTCGGAACTCACTCCCAGTGAAAGCCTTGCTTCTACAGACGATGTAAGTTTTCAAGCTCAGAGGCTACTTTCCTGTCAGCTTTTTGCGTTTTCAATTTACATGCATGCTTGTGTACTGAAATATTCCTACTGGTGACTGAATTTTTCTAAAATTGCTATCAACTTGCGCAGACTTTTCCTAAAGAAAGAAATGTATGAGATTCTTAATGCAGAATTGATTAAACATAGTAGGATTCTTGATGCTGGAGATGAGTGAAGTGTCAGGGAGGAATAGAACATGGAGAGGGGCAATAAATCTGATACTCAAAAAAAGCCAGGATCCCCTTGTCACTAAGGTCCAGGAAATTACTGATCAGAGGATTCCCAAGGAATTTTTTCCTCTTTTTTATTTAAGAAATCATTGATGCCTCCGCACAGTCTCATTTGTATTTTATATTTGAAGCATGTGAAACAGGCATGGTAGAGTCACCTGATGGATTTATATCCTAGAAGTAAGGTTGCTCCCAGTCAGGCAGGCTAGTGACAGGTCTGGATACCACAGCACGTGGCTGTGAAAAATTGCTGGCTCGTTGACACATCTGTGAGAGGATAAAAAATTGTATTCGCTTGTTTGGTGCTTTTCAGGAAACTTTTGGCAAGAACTTTTCTGCAGAAGCATGTCAAGATGGGGAACAAAACGATGCAGACAATGGGAGTACGATGTCTACGTCTTCCAATTTTGAACCCTTTGCCACTGATGACCTTGGTGAGAATGACGATTTAGTGTTGTGTCCCTCCTTCCCTCCCTCCTAAAACATCTTGAAACTGTCTACTCTTAAACAGTACGCTGTTCTGTGGTGATCAGTGTGTAACCAGATGTTTTGTAAAAGCAACACTTACAGAAATCTGCCACTTGGGAAACACTTAGAGTTGAGCAAAGTGTGTAATAAAATACTTTAACTCAACTACAGTTACATATAGATTTCAAAACTTGTGCCTTTTGACTTAATTTTTATCATTGTTTACTTGTGTCTCAATCAAACTTTTTATTTAGATTAAAAGATGTTTTTATTCTAAATATAGGCAACACAGTGATTCACTTAGATCAAGCTTTGGCTAGGATGAGGGAATATGAGCGTATGAAAATTGAAGCTGAAAGTACCCTTGACTCTGAGGGCTGCTCTAGTAATTTTCAGGGTGCTTCTGCTGCTAAATTAGAAGGTATGCACATATATACGTCTTTTGCTTAGTCTTAGAAAATAATTACTCTAAATACCAAGAATAATTTAATTGGCTGACTTGTTTTCCTCTTCATTTATACTGAAAACTTAGCAAAGTTTCAAAAGATCCTTAAGTAAATGTGATTTTTTTTTTTTTTAAAAAAAGGAAAATACATGGGTTTGAAATGGGCATTTTTGAAGTCATTCAGCACTGCTATTAATGTGCATTTTTTTTTACGAGGTCCAAGTACCAGTCCCGTGCCAGAGTCGAGCGACGTTTCTGCTGTTCCATGTCCTCGCATAGATACTCAGCAGCTGGACCGGCAGATTAAAGCAATTATGAAAGAGGTCATTCCCTTTCTGAAGGTGAGAACTCTTTGTGATAATGTGTGAATTAGGTGAGTAGGAAAAGGGCTGGCATCATTTTAAATGTCATTCTTCTATGCAGTGGGTAACTTTTAGCAACAGCTGTGTGAAGTTGCGGACTTTTGCTGAAGATGAAGTAAGGATTAAATATTCCCAACAGGAAGGTTCTGTGGAGTTTTTAGTAGGAGAAAGAAATGGAAAGGTTACTAGATTGCATAGGGCTGGTGGACTTAATGTCAAGAAGAGAGACGTTGTTTTGAGCTGGCCAAATGAAATAGAAACGTATGAGAATGTACTTCTGAAATATTTGCTGCCTTTCAGCGAAGAGAACTGAGATAATTTTGATTAAAACTCTTACATCTGGCATAACTTGAGGTATGTTTTAGGAATAGCTCTGAGTTGTTGATTTTTAGCATTATTTTCTCCTGTTTACAAATATCTTTAAAGTTGCCGAGAGTTTGTAAACTTCTGTGAGTACAGAGGGGAAATGTGCTACTGTAAAGAATGAGCAATAGTCAGTTCATTCTTTGTGAGGTTACAGAGCAGGGAAGGTGCTTCAGTCACCTCCCTGTTCCCTTTTATGGTATGCTCATTATGTAAGCTGAGGCTTGTTTGATAAGGTACTTGGTTGTAATTAATTTAAAAAACTGTGTATTGTTGACGTGCCACAGTCTCAGTGCCTGCAGCCTTCTCTTTTGGTTGCAGTTTTAAGGAAGCTTCCAGCAGTAGATATCTTCACATAGGCCTCAATACACTTGGGTCCGCAGCCAGCGTGTATGGATATTGCTGGTTGGTCCAGACATGAACAGATGACACGTACGCGTGTGCTGGAAAAGCGAGAGAAAGCTTTGGCTGTCGTGGCCATTCAGTCATTAATGAAGTACGGTAACCGCTGTAACTGCGTTCCTGTCAGTCTGTCTGGTGAGGTGGGTTAGGATCTGTTCATGGAGTGGTGTTCCTTCAGCGCACAGGTGATTTTAATAAATGAATTTTGGTGTTGCGCTGATGACCTTTTTTTAAGGGGTCACTAAGCTCATTCTGTGACCCTTCTTCAGGAACACATGGATGAAGTGTGCTCTTCGCAGTTACTGACAGCAGTGAGACGTATGGTCTTGACTCTTACACAACAAAATGATGAAAGTAAAGAATTTGTGAAGTTCTTTCATAAGCAGCTTGGCAGTATACTTCAGGTTAGTAGTTTTTCAGTGCTGTTTAGCAACTTGGGTAACAAGCAGCAGATGAGCCGGCTTCCCTGGAGTTATGTTTTACAACTTCAATAGCATAGCTGCTGTTCTCCTTCAGCTGTGATACAGCAATGAGGTATTACTACCTTCTTTCCTGAAATTAAAGCTTTACTGTGCACAGGACATCTTTTCCATCACTGCCAGATAGTGAGAGGTGTATCTTCTGCCTGTGGGTGTCTTCAGGGAGGGTTCTGGTGATGCTCTTCATGGACATTTTGTGTAAATTCCTGAAAATCAATAGGCTGCTCTTTTCTTTTTTCTTCTTTATTCCCCCCCCCCTAAGCTTAAGAGTTTAAATCAGTAACTTGATAAGTTCTGTATCATGTGACTGGAGGTTCTACTTAATCTGTTTAAGATACTAAACCATATTTTTAAAAAAGTATGGGCTTTTTTACACCTAACACCTAACTAATTTTGAGTTATTAGGAATATGACAAATACCTAATCTTTGAAGTCTGAAAGCCTGTTTCAAAAACTGAAGAATTGCTTCTCTTCACAGGATTCACTGGCGAAATTTGCTGGTAGAAAGTTGAAAGACTGTGGGGAGGATCTTCTTGTGGAGATATCCGAAGTGTTATTTAATGAACTAGCCTTCTTTAAACTCATGCAAGACTTGGACAACAACAGTATTTCTGTAAAGCAGAGATGTAAAAGAAAAATAGAAGCTACTGAAGTGATACAGTGTTATGCTAAAGAGGTTTGTTATATTGTATTTTTGAAAAATGTAGCTTTTTTGAGTTTCCTGAATACTTGCATTTCCTACATTGATTACCTTAGTTCATGTGTTGTGTATGTGTTTTCGACCAGTGAGTTCTGTGTAGTCAGCATTGGTTGTGTAGAAGCCTGCACTAGTTCCCCTCGGTAGGGGAGATGTCCTGTGTTGCAGCTGAGTCTCTGTACCCGATACCCAGTTGTGTAGACCTTGTTGTTGGTAAGTCAGAGGAAATGTGCTGTAATGGTTGTACATGCACGTGGGAAGGAACAGTCACAGGTTGAAACAAAACAGACATCTGGGGCCACTGAGTAGTTGTGGTTTGATCCCAGCTGGCAGCTAAGCACCACACCGCTGCGTGCTCGCTCACCCTGCCCCCGGCGGGATGGGGGAGCGAATCAGAGGAGTCAAAGTGAGCAAACTCTTGGGCTGAGATAAAGACAGTTTAACAGGTAAAGCAAAACCCACTCACACAAGCAAAACGAGGAGTTCATTCACCACTTCCCCTTGGCAAGCAGATGTTCAGCCATCCCCAGGGAAGCAGGGCTCCATCACACATAAGAGTTACTTGGGAAGACAAACGCCATAACTCCAAATGTCTCCCCCTTCCTTCTTGGCTTAGCTTTCCTATGTGCTGAGCATGATGACGACATACAGTCTGGCATATCCCTTTGGTCAGTTGGGGTCAGCTGTTCTGACTGAGTCCCCTCTCAGTCCGTCTTGTGCGCCCCCAGCCTACTCTCTGCTGGGCTGGGGTGAGGAGCAGAAAAGGCCCTCACAAACATCCCTGTGCTGCCAACAAAGGCAGAACATAGCTCCATATTAGCTGCTGTGAAGGGGTTGGAGTCTATGCCAGATAAGTATTTTGACATATGGGTGTCCCAGTTCATCATCTCTCCAGTTACGCCTGCGGCTTTCCCCGCAGCAGCTCTTAGGCGCCATCTTTACCTGCCTTGAATAAGTCCAGTGAAGTCATCAAATCGTCGGCTTGTTGGTACATGGAGAAAGTATCACTTTCTAGACTTAGGGTGTAAAATACATACAGACTTTTCAGAAATATTTGAGACTGTAGTACATATCCTGTTCTAACAAAGCAAGTTTTGTTTGGTTTTTGCACCATATATATTATTGAAGACGTTGCATCACCATTTTTAATCCTGGTGTTGCAGGTTTTAGAAATACAGTGCTTTTTTAGTTATATGAACTGTTTACAAAACAAACATTAGAACATCATGTTCATATACTTAAATTGGTCAGCTATTCTACCTCTGTTTCTTCTTGTATGGTACAGTTACAACTTCAGTTTCCTTTCAGCTTTCTTTTAGAAACACAAGTACCAAAGCAAACTCTTAACTCCCTCTCATTATAAAATGCCAAGGGGAGATACGTTGCGAATCTGTCATAAACTACGAAGTCCTGTAGGTAGTTTTCAGCGTGTCACTGGCTACGTTTCAAGCCAGTTCAGTGTAGACGTACCAGTAGTGTGGGCAGTGTGAGAGAGACTGTGGGGAGTGCCTCTTAAAGAGGCTGCAGAAACACTCTGAATCCAGAAGGACTTGGACATGACTTCTTACCTGAAGTTGCTCATTGGGCCTTTGTAACTTAAAAGGATTGGTTCATACCCTGCTGTGAGAGTGCATGGAGCCGACTTAGATCTGGCATTGCTTCTCCTCTCCCGGAAGACAGAGTTAGGTTTAAGGTTTGATTCTACGGAGCCATTGATGAGCCAGAACTGGTAGGCCCTGGTTACTTCGTACAGACCTGCACAATTCTCTCTATATGGTCTTTTCACAGCTTTCAGACCTGGGATCCTGGTGCAGGCACATCTGCGCTTGCTCAGTTTTTGAGGTTGTCTTGAGTCCAGCAAACTGAGTGGTTTTAGATTCTGCGCTGAAAAACACAGCTCTGTCTTGACCGGAGCTGGTATACCTAATTCTGTGTGTTAAACATGATCCGGCCATGGACTGAAGGGACAGTTAGCCCATATAAACAGAATTGTTAAATAAAAAGGGCTAGCAGTTTCTTGTTTCGCAACTCCACAATTTGAAGATGCCTGTGTAAACATCTCTCATAGTACAGACATCCCCGTGGTTGCTGCCAGTTGAGATAGCGGGTGTTGGCAAGATCGGCATTTAAACTCCTCGGTTTGGTTCAGTATTTGAAAGTTACTTCGGTTTAGAACTGAAGTCAGTTTGTGTTTCTTCTAGGCAAAAAAAGGTCTCCAGGTGGATGTTTGTTCATCTGCTGAAGAAGTCGATGAGGACAAAGTATGTTTTTGCTTCTCAACTGTCATTATTCCTCAGATAATTTCACAGATCACTTAGTCTTACTGTTTTCTGTCTCATAAATCCACTGTCTGTAAGCAGCTCGTCTCGTAGTGTTCGTAAGTTTATTGAACATCATGGGGTTTATCTCTTTTCTGTTATTTTCAGTGATACACTTTATCAAAGTAACAAAGTAAATTACAGTTTCCCCCTTTTAATGTGAGTTGATGGTCTGGGAAATGACTGGCGAAGCTCTGCCTCCATCGCTAAGTCTGTTAGGATACGTGTGCAGTGAACATGACGTGGATATCCATTCCTTGGTCGCTCTTGGGTTAAGTCCCGTGTCTGCTGCAGAGCCATTGACGGTGTAAAGCCTGTTGGATGTGTTCCTTCCAAAACGTTGTTACCTTTCAGGAAGTGCGTTCAGATCAACAAAGGTGCTTTTCTGTTTATTGTCGGTGAGCTTTACGTAGGATGAGCTTTGCTTTAGGGCTGACAGTTTGGAAGCCTAAAAAGAGCAGAGTTTCTGTTGAACGCTGCACAGCTGAAACAGAATCATTTGTGACACTTGCTTAGCAGCTCTGGGGTGGGATTCTGCTTTTCCGCAGGCGGGTTCTGATGCTGTCTGCCCTGGGGTTTGGTCCGGGGCTGTTGCCTTTGTTCTCAGCTCCAGAGCTCAGCTCAGAGCACTGGGGATGTAGTTATTTGTTGAAGAACTAAATAACAAGGGCAGGAAATACAGTGCTTAATTATTTTTAGCAATCAGTATTGTAAAGGTAAGGACTAAGTTGTTTACTTTTCATCTTGAGGAGAAGGCAGACGCTTTGAGTTGGGGTACATTCTATTTGAGGTCTCAGCATCGAAGTCTCTGTGCTCTGAGTATTAAATGCTAGCGCCCAAAATTTCTCCCTTTGCTCTTTGTTTTGAAAGCCACTAAAATCGTGTTTGGGGAGAGGGGTTATATAGGAAGCAATGTATTTTCTTGCTGGAACATTCAGCTTTTTCCAGCCAAGGGAAGGACACAGGCAGCGTGCAAAGTAGTGTTGCTGGCTTTTCTGAACGGGCATACAGTATGGGTAGGCATGTATGGGCACGGAGTCAGTGCTTGGTCCTGGGGCTTACAGCTTCTGTCACTCTGCTGGGGAAGTAAAAGTGGGAAGCTGTGTATCACTTGTGGTTGCTGTAGTGTGGAAGAGTCCCTTCAGGATTTGGAGCCAAACTCTAGGCTTTACTTGGGCTTCACAGAGACTGAGCAGAATTCTCTCACTCGAGGTATTTAGCAACTCATTCAGCAGAGAAACTGCCGAGTAGCTATTGCTAAAGAGACAGGAAGCTGCAGTTAGGAATATTCCTAACTTTGAGTAGAGGTCATTTAGGAGAGGCAGGGAGATCGCTAGAAGGTGTGTCCTTCCTCTTGATAATGACAGATTTAAAGAAATATTTTTTTAGGTTGACATGCCGATCAGCAGATAATGAAGTACTCAGTTTCGATGTCGGTGGTAGCTGTGCCTGAACAGTGCATCATGACCTCTTACAGTAGGTCCTGATGCCTTCTTTCCGGAGTAGCTCTGCAGTATTCAGTTCAAGGCCTTAAAGGCTAATGTTAAATAAATCTACAGACTGAAAACTGGTTTTTGAGAGACAAAGGTGACTGTTGATGCAGAAACCATGACTCAGTCTTTAGATAAACAACTGGACAATACTTCTTGTTTTCCTAGGACAAGGATGAGACTGAAACTGTTAAACAAGTGCAGGACTCAGAAACGTATGATGGTAACGCAGTCCCTAAAAATAGTAGGTCTGATGCCTCTGATCAAGAGGAAGATGAGGAAAGTGAAAGCAGCCCAGTCGCAATAAGTAAGTGATTTTTATATTGCTCATTATTCAGTGCTTCCACTGTAGTTTTGACCAAGTAGTTCTACAACAGAATTTGCATGAAGTACTGCTCTGTCACACATTTCCTCACAGATCTTCTAGTCAGGTCTCCTCCAGTGAAAGTTCTACAGTATTGTAGTGTGTCAGGGGTTAGACATTCCAATTAGGGGAGCGTTTTCTCTTTGTAATCAGCAGATCTGTGAAAACACATGTTGTCATCCGGTGTGTTTGTTATGTATCCTGACTCAGCTAAACTCAAAGCTTTTCAACCTCTAACCTGAAGGATGTGAAAGCTGTGCAAGTTTTATGCTGTTTTGCATTTAAATGATTTTTTTTTTAAAAACTATGTTCCTCCTTGAGCTTGGATATTTTTCATCAAGTTGTTTGTCCTTTTTGTATTCTTACACCAACCGCTCATGGCTTGGTTTCCCTCGTATTTGCACTCTTCACTCCAACTTGTTTAATAGTTCAGAGATTTCACACGAACCCCGTGGTGTTTGTCCGTGACATAGCTTATGTGGAACATGCGGACCCGTGACAGCAAGTCATCGCTGTGTCTTAATTTCAGAGAATGTTTGGAAGTAAGAGTTAAAACTGATTGCTGCAGTAAATTCCCAAAAAGGGATTTGGATTTTGCAGCCTGACTTGTGCTCTGTCAGGCTTTGACAATACGTACATCCAGTATGAAGGTGGCTTCACGCTGATTTGCCTTCAGGTTTATCAAAAGCAGAAACCCAAGCTCTGACTAACTATGGCAGTGGAGAAGACGAGAACGAAGATGAGGAAATAGAATTTGAGGAAGGACCTGTTGATGTGCAGACATCCCTACAAGCTAGCAGTGAGACGACAACTGAAAACGAACAGGTATAACTGACGTGGTGAGTGCAGGACAAACCAAAGCCAGCGCGCAGCTTTCGGTACAGATTTGTACGTACCTGCGTTTTTCGCGGTGCGCTGCTTTCACGCTGACGGAAGTAGAAGAATGATACAAGAAATTACGTGAAAGCAGTAGCTGCCATATACAAACTGCAGTGTTCCCCACCTGAATTTATTATTGGTATAACTGGGGCCAAAATGGATGGATGGACACGGGCAAAAGCTGATGTTTAAATATTCTGTCAGAGAAGATGTTAAGCTGTAGTAGAAAAGGTAAACTTTCAGAAGAGCTGTTATAAACCGTTAACTGTTCCCTCCTGTGTTTGCTGACATCGGGTTCTAATGGGGCTTTCCCTTGCAGAAGCCATCGACCCTTGTATTCTAGCGCCTTTGATTTGTCTTTCCTCTTTATCATGCAATATTTTTTGCTAGAACAAGGGTGAAATGTTACTGACTGCTACTGTCAATTCACTCTTGGTTTCCTTAAAAGCATTTGGATGTGACCTGGGTCTGGAAACTTGTTAATGCTTTATGTTTCAGTAAATAAGACTGACTTCTGAAGCTTCTCTTGGAACGTGGGTTTTTTTCACTCTAGGCAAGGTTGGAGCATTTTACCTTAAGGCTAAACCAATAGATCTTTTCAGTGGAACCAGAGGGTTCACCTGGGAACTACTGTAGTGGAAAGAAAATTAAATGTTCAGACAAAACAAGTATCAGTGTTAGTTGGTTAAAGTGTTGCTGATGTGCTGATGAACAAAGTAGGACTTGCTATCCTTATTTCACACTAGTGGAAAGACAAAAACATGGAGCAAGTGTACACTGTGATTCTAGTTTGCAAAAAGGAGTAAATTAGCCAATGAGCTATGAAGCTGGAATTTGTTGTAACTTATTTTCCCCTTCCCCGATAGACTTCAAACCAGGAGCTGACTAAGACGAAAAGCACTGAGATTTTGCCATCGGAACAAGAACCCGTTCCTGTTAAAGGTAAGCCTTGAACGTGGTAACTGAGAGGTTATACAGATAACTTCCATATTGTGAGAGTTATCTGGGACAGCGCCTGTGCTACGTGTAATGAAGAGGAAGATGATCAAATGGGCAGGAGTTCACTGGGCTGTGTTTGTCATGGAACTGTATGGGTTGGCTAGACACCATCCATGTTGATAGAGACGCAGCAAACCTTGCCAAGAGGGAACATGGAATGACCTTACACAGAGCGATGTGGGTTTGATGCTTGTTGCAGTTGATTGTTGCAGCCCTTGGCACACAACTGCAGCCGAGTTCGTTTGTCTCTTAAGCATTTTGATGTTTAGATTTGTCTAGTAGTGGCTTTTGGTGCTGCTACCATTGGCTAGCAATGGAAATGACCTTGTGTGTTAAAGATCAGTTCCCGCGAGTTCTGACGGACGGCAGAAACACTACCAGGTGGTACAATTGTTACTTCTCATCTGTTGTCACCACCTTTCCTTCTGGCTTTTTTCCGTTGCAAATACTGGTTTTCTTCCTGGTCTCTTTTTTGTAGACTAAAAGCAGTGTTTCAGTAGATCCTGTGTTGCCACAAGAATGTGGCCAAGAGTTAAGGAATTTATCAGGGTTTTTTTACATCTCCTTATCCTGAGAATGTATGTTATACAGTAGGTCATATAATTCTGGAAGCTGGTGTCGTGCTTGTTTGTGTTTGATTTTTAAAAAAATATTCTGTGTTACATCAAACTTTTTAAGTCACAGCCTGTCTTGTGATAATTCCAGACACTTAAGTGTATGGGAGTGCAAATAATTCATGGTCTGTTTCAGTCAGCTTTGTGTTGACCTGAGAGACTAATTCACTTTCATTGATCATCTGTAGCTGTGGATCATAATTTGTAACAAAAACAGTAAGAATCTGGGATTTTTATATGCTTACAATCTTTTACTGTACCCAGTTAAAATGTAGTGTTGTGCTTTTAGGTGAAGAAGATGTGGCTACAATTCTGCCTCATTACCTCAACATCATGGAGAGTACCCCACCACTAACAGTCAGTCCCCCAGACGCCTTTGTAACAGCCGGTATGGAAGGAGAAGAATCAAGCTCCTCTTTACCAGCAGACGAAGCCCAAAGGCTAGATACGACGTGCGTAGGAAACAAATCTGCTGCCAGTTCGGAAAGCTCCATGGCCGGGAGCCCCGACACGGAGTCACCTGTGCTGGTGAATGAATATGTGCGTACAGTTCCCTTAAGATCCATCCAGGAGACAGGAGAAGCCTTTTTCTATTTCAGTGTTATTTCCAGTCTTACTCAGTTTTCATCTGCAGATTTGAGACGGGCTTTGCTTTTTGGATGTACTTAGTAATAGTCAAAAATCTAGTTTTGGAATGAAAATAAAGTAGCAGTGTTCTCTTAAATGTCACTTTTTATTAACAGGAAACTGGTTCTGGAAATGTCAGTCAAAAATCAGATGAAGATGACTTTGTGAAAGTTGAAGACTTGCCCCTGAAACTTGCAGTATATTCAGAGGTATTTTGTCACTGCCCATGGGGTGGTGGTTTAGCACTGTACACCCTACACGACTCAGTTATCTACACAGCTGTAAGAATTGTCCAGAACTGAGTTTTGCTTTATTTGTCTAAAAGGCAGATTTAATGAAGAAAATGGCAACTGAGGCCCAAACCAACAGTTTGTGTGACGAATTACTGGATGGAGGTGGAACTCGGGATCAAGAATTAGTAGGAGATGCCCAGACTTTGAAAGAACCCGGTAAAGATTCCTTTCCGCATCTTCTACACCTGCTGGGAAAACTCTCTGAAACGGCCTAGAGTTTACCTGTCGTACCGCCAGAAGGGCCCTGCTCGTGGGAGCCGTGCTGGCGCAAGTCGGGCGTGCCACTCTGGTGGATGCAGGCGCCTGTGGGGGGAATGGTCTGGCCAAGAATGCCCCGGCGGGCAGAACCGGCAGCTAGCAACTAGGCCGTTCTTCATCTGTGTAGGGGGGGTGGCTGCAGCTCTTCAAGTAAGCCATGGTGCAAGAGGCTCCTGGCCAAAAGGGCGAGGAGGAGCTGCTTTGACGGGTACTTCCAGGGAGCTGAAATGCGGCCGAGAGCAGTGTCTGATGCCTTGTCGCTGTTTGACGGTAAAGCTGTACTCTTGCTTTGCAGAGCGCTACGGATCTCGGAGTGCGTGAGCATGCCCTGAAGACATCTGCACTGAGGAGCTCCCTGCCTACAGAAGGTCAGCACTGATTTCCCAGAACCCCGGAGGTGTATAAAAATGTAAAAGTTAGGATAGGTATGCTAACTTCTGCCTGTGGCAGTTGGAGCGGCTGGAACAGAACCCTCTCCTGCTCAGTTTTGCTGCGCTGCTCTTTTTCTGTCTTAACCTTTTTTTATTTTTTATTGTGACTTGTTTAGTCATTTTAAAATTGTTCAAAATGGTAGTCTTAAATAAAGTTTGGACTTGTCTGTATGTTTGCCTTTTGAAAAATGGTCCCCTGGCTGGTACGCAGAGCTTGTTGGCGGAAGCTGACTGACTCTGAGCGTTGGCACGCTTGTGGCAGCTCTTGACTTGTCTTCAGAGAAATGCTGCTAAGTTTCCTGGGACAAGAACCTCCTGTCCCACTTCAGTTCCTCCATCCGCTACGGCTCGTAGGTGTAGACACTGTGCGTGTCTCGTGTTGTCTTCATGACCTGAAAGGAGGTTTGTGTTTCCGGCCTGCGGAACTCGTTTCTCTCTGTGTGTTTATCTGAGTGAACACTCTGGCTGTGTAGGTAACCGCGGGGACACTCTGTATTCTTTTGCACTTCCAGCGGGCAGAGGGCTGAATCTGTCTGAAAATGTTAGTAGCCTTTCACATGTAACACTGAAAGTTCCTGCCACTGCAAGCCTGCTGAATTTGTTCCTAAAGTATTTGACTTTGTGAAGAGTTTTCATGTAGAACGCAAGAAATTTTAAGTAGTTGATGTTAAAAAAAAAAAATAAAACCCCAGTTAAATTCAGCACCTAGTGAAGTTTCATGGCAAAGGTGGATTAGGATTGTGGACAAGTAGATTAGAAAACTTGAGCAAAAACTTCCTCTACTTTCTCAGATGAGAGCTGCTGCCAACACAAAGTGATGAGTTGAGCTAGAGCGTGCTGGATCCGCGTATCTGCTGCGTGCCCCTTAAAAGACAGGGCTTTTTGCAAGGCAGGTAGAGCAATGGTCACTTAACTTCAGGATGGTCTTCCCTTCGGGACTGGTGTAATGCCACAGCCACAGGTGCTGGGAGACAGCCTAGTGCTAGTGGGGCCTCCGCCTGCCACAAGTTTGGATAAAATGAGTGTGAGGTTCTGCTGCGATGATCTCTTCTTTAACTGAGTCTCTCCAGTGAGGGAGGGCTGAAACGGCTGGTTGGAGAGGAGGGGGGTGACTGAAGGCAAAAGCATGGCCTGGGAGCTGAAGACAGGTTAGCATTAGGCTTTAAACCGCCGGTGGCAGTAGAGCGTGGCAAAGGCAAGCCTGTAGAACAAAACTAAGTGAATGCTTCCAGGCCCTGGCTTGGTGCAGTAGAGCTGAAAGAGGCCGTTGTCAGGAATCGTAAGGCTTGTGCGTATGAGATGAAAAGGGAGTTCATATGGTAAATCACAGAACTCTTGGCTCAGGAAATAACATCAGTGCACACTATTCCCAAATTCTTGCCCTGGCCTGCTGCGTGTGAAAGGATGGTTCTTTGGTCATGCTCTCCCCTTTTGTCAGAGAACCACTGGATGGATGGGTTGGAAGAGGCTTCTGGAGTTGTCCTGCCCAGCTCAGCTGCTTGAGGAGGGCTACACCGAGCTGGTTGCCCAGGTGGATTTTGAGTATTTCCAAGGCAAGAGCCTACAGCCTCCCTGGGCCATCCATGCCAGTGCTCAGTCCTCCTCACCTTCAAAAGGGTTTCCTGACCTTTAGGTAGAACCTCCTGTGTGTGTGTTTGTTTCCTGGTCTACTTCCAACACCCAAGTAGAATCACTGAAGACATTAAGCTGCGTCGTACACTGACGCCAAGTCCTGCTGACACGGAGCTGGGCTCAAGGCAGACCTGGCTTTCAGTGGCAGGAGAGGGAGTTCGCTTCAAATGATGACAGGGGGTGCGTGAATGAGATGGGAGAAGCAGGGCCCTGTGCTCAATATGCTGCTTGCTGCCATGCCCATCTGGGCCACAGGGACTGTTGGGTGTTACTGCCCACTGCCCCCTGCGCCATGCAGTGCTGCAGAGACAGCTCCGTAGAGCAAGGAGCGTAGAGGATTCAGATAACCGTTTCTGATGAGAGTTGAGGGGCCGGAGCTGCTTCTCTCCTACAGCTCACACGGCTTAGCAACAGCCCTTCCTGCGGGGGGGTGCTGCCACAGAACGCATAGCAAATGACCCAGCAGAACACAGCAGTGTGAGGTAAAGCCACAGCACATGAGGCTCTGACTCCCTTTCGCTACAGGAGCTATCTGTTACATCTGGGGGCAGGAAGTGGAATTGATGGTTTCTTAGCACAGATTGCAGCATTGCTTTTGAAACTTTATTTCACTCAGCCCATTACATCCCACGGTAACCCAAAATGATGTGTGCTCCAAACACATTGCAGTGTTCGCAGAGTCTGAGCGTGAAAACCCACAGCAACTTTGGGTTGCTCTTGCTGCACTGCTGGCACGCTGACCCGCAGCTGCCTGTGACAGGGTCAGTCTGACAGCACAGCAGGGGGTCAGAGAAACCCTTACCTCTGGAAGGTGGCCCTGAGGAATGTAAACTAACAGTTGCCTTGGTTCAAAAGGGGCCTTCACCCACTTCATGCATGCTCACCTGTCCAGAGCGTGGGTCAGTCAAAGACAGCCTGGAACATTTCTTGCCCTACTTTTATATAAGCATCTCTCTCATCGTCCGTCATGAGGGACACAAGCGCTGGATTTTCACTGACCTCCTCGTAGGCCCGAGGCTGACCAGCCACCGTTACTAACACAGGACCTCGTGTTTCCCATTCCTCCTCTTGGTCCAAGCTGCTGCCTCCTGCTTTCAT
>NW_010269974.1:43813-48663 GCF_000690775.1 Eurypyga helias
CTTCAGACTCGCTGGTGTCACTCTCCGATTCTGGTGCTTTGCTTTTGGCTACAGGAGCCTGGTCTGTGTTAGATGATGACTTGCATTCATGGATCAGCAGAGTCTTGATGATTTCATCATTAGGGAGAGTTTCCTTAACGCTTTCTTCCCTTTCTTCCAAAGGATTTACTGCTGATACACAACACAAGCTGTCAGAGGTAGCAGCAGCTTACTGTTACCACAGGCATCCTATGTAACTGGGGGGGTTTTCTACTCTGGATCTTTTTTACCCACACTTCAGCATTCTGTAACTGCAGACATTTCCAAGAGCTTTCACTTTAAAACTTAGCACCAGCAGTTACTGCACAGCCAGAGCCAAAACCTTCAGGGCCTGGTACCTGACCTGTGGCTTTAGGAATACTACCTAAATTGGGCCACAAGACGAGTTTTTAAACCAAGATCCAACAGCCACCAGAGCCCAAGTGCAGCGTTACTCTGTTCCCAACCAGGCCGGCTACGCATGCCACAGGCAGGCTGCACCACGACGCAGTATGACTGCTGGGTTCCAGTACTGGCTAACGCTTGGCACTCACCAGCGCTGCTGGGGGCGGCTGGCGTTGCTCCTTGCACGGTGCTCCGTGACATCCAGACAGGCTCCTCTTTAGTTGCTTTCTCTCTTTTCTTCTTCTTGGGCTCAGAGTCTTGGACGTCAATAACTAAGTTTTGGGTGTACATGTTGCCAAAAGAGGAACTTCTGTTGGCCCATTTTTCAGGTCGGCTGCAGGATTCCAGCACGCTTGAACCCACCTTCTGATCGAAGCTGAATGACATGTTGGGGAGTTTGGGGAGGTGAATACAGGCAAGGCCCCTCCCCAGTCCCCGTCAGAAAAAAGGACGGAAATTAAACGTTTTGTCATCAGACCAGCTTTAACAAGCGCTTGGTGTTCAAACTGTTTGCATTCCCCATGACCTCAGAGAGACAAGTGAGTCTGAACCACTGGCTTTTGCATAGTCTTTCAGACTCATAGAATGGTTTGGGTTGGAAGGGACCTGAAAGCCCATCCAGTTCCAACCCCCCTGCCATGGGCAGGGACACCTTCCACTAGACCAGGGTGCTCAAAGCCTCATCCAGCCTGGCCTTGGACACTTCCAGGGATGGGGCATCCACAGCTTCTCTGGGCAACCTGTTCCAGTGCCTCACCACCCTCTCTGTGAAGAACTTCTTCCTGATATCCAACCTAAACCTCCCCACTTTCAATTTAAACCCGTTACCCCTTGTCCTGTCACTACAGGCCCTTGTAAAAAGTCCCCCCCAGCTTCCTTGTAGCCCCTTCAGGCACTGGGAGGTGCTGTAGGGTGTCCCTGGAGGAAGCACACCAGTACATTACCTTCGCACAGGAAGGGCTATGGACAGTGGCCAAAGGAGCAGTCTGGAAAATTACTCCTTAAAACAAAAGGTAGCAGCAAAATCAAACCGTAAGAGCATAACAGCGTTTTGGAGTGCCTTGGATACTAGAGGAGTCTCCATTAAGCAGCTGACAGCGCTGAACAAAGCAAAGTAAGAGGAGAAAGCAGGTTGCAAGATCCCTATTCCAAAGATTTTCCAAGTGGAGAGCTGTTGGGGCGGGTCGTACGGACCAGAATCTCTAATGTTGTGTTTGTACCTTTCTGATAATTCCGGTATGTCCGTCGGCTGAGGCTCCAGCAAGCTGTACGGCAGGACAGCGTCTTCCGTCTCGCGCAGCAGCGCGAAGACAGGTTCCATCTGCTCATTGAACTTTGCCAGCAGGGTTCGGGCGTCGCGCTTAGGAAGGGCCGAGGCATCTTCCTCCACTTCAGTACTGCAGTAAGTGCAGCGGAAGGTGTCTGCAGCGTCACACAAAGTCCCGTGTCCGTGGGATGCGAAGGACGAGCACCCTTGTTCAGAAGGCCGCAGCCTGGACAGTGGCCACGGCGTTCCGACTGCACCAGGATCTGCCTGCTGACTAACTAGGGGAACTGGGATGGTAAGAGACATGCCTTTTTTTATTCCAGAAGGACTGATACTCCCACGCTTGTCTGTACTGGGGGGAAATCAGGTTGGCTGCGTGGAGGACCAGCCGACCGCAAGGTTTCTTATTTTCTGCGATCTCATCTTTTTCTTAGTTCATCGTGTAAGGGAAAAAGCCACGTTTGCAAGCATAACTAGCCTCTGGTCTTAGCGTTCAGCGCTCTGATGGTCACAAAGACTCGCTTAGAGTCAAAGCATGTGCTGAAAACCTTCACTCCTCTCTTAAGCAAAAGAAAAAATCAAAGCATGTTCCGTTGAAACACATCAGCAGCCCATTGCAGGGACCGTGAGCGGGGCAGCAGCACAGCAGCTGTGCCTAGAGCCAGGTAGCATCCTGCCCTGCCATTTTAACCCACCCCCAACGGCTCCTCAGTTGTGCTGGTTTTAGGGGAGAGGAACCCACAGGCTCTGCTGCTGCTTCTGCTGGGGAGGTGCTGGGGGGAGCGCAACTTCCCCGTTTTCAGCCCAGGAGCAACAGAACGCCTGCTGCCCAGCTGCCTCTTACAGTGGGTGGCTGCAAACAGTTTTATCCGTCATGTCCAGCTCCTCCATCAGAAGGACTGAGCACAGAAATGGGTTAACTAACACATCTGAAAGAGTGAAGTGAGTGCTGTGCCGTCCTTTCCGTAGGAGGAAGTGGGACTCAAGACTCGGATGAGTAATCTTAACCCAGGTTAAAGGTCTTGTTCCTAGAAAAACTCAGGCCTGAAGCCTCATTCCCAACCCCAGCTCGTACATTCAGGACTGTTCTTTCTCTTCCTCGGCCTGTTGGCACACCCAGCTTTTTCTCTCCCCTCCCAGCTTCCCCTTCCCCAGGCCCTTGCCCAATAGTGAACAACAAGTGCACCCCCCAAACGCTCCTCTTGCGGAGTTCGTGCAGGAGCCAGTGCCGAGCTCTCCGGGATATTAAACCGGGAGCGAGCCAGCAGGACGAGCAACACACCTGTGAAGACGTCAAAGAGCTGATTGACTTCCAGGTCTGTGTAAGTGCTGGAGCAAGACGGACACTTAAAGGAGGACCTGGTCGTCGAATCCCGCTCATCCGCTTCGATTTTCCGGCGTACGTGATCCAGTTTGTATTTCACTACGTCCACCAGCACCTTGTAATTGATGTAGTAGTAGTTGTGCCGCGTGCTCTTCCCGTTAGGCTCCGTTTCGACCCGGATGCGCAGCTTCACGAGCTTGTCCGCCCTGAGCGCATTGAGGACGGTGCGCAGCTGCTTGCGGTCGTACTGCAGCAAGCGCAGCAGGTCCTCCTCTTTCACGCAGGGGTAGCGGATCAGCACATCCAGGGCCAGGGAGTGCTCCGTGCCGTAGAAGCCGCGTACGATGTATTTGGCCAGGCGCTTGAGGGCGGCCGGCACCTCGGTGACAACGCTGTGCTCGTCCATGGGGAGCCGGAGCACGGGCAGGAGGAGAAGCGCTGGACAGGAAACAGAAGGGAGGTGAGCTGCCAGCCTTGCCCAGAGCTCGGGCAGGTGACAAGGCGGGTCACCAGCTGGGCTTCTGTGCGGGCCGTCACTGACTACATCGACGCAAGATGCCTGCCCTGCACCCGGGGATGGAGACGCTATCGATAGGTATCAGATATTGCCTAACCTTCGGTACGACGATGGTTACACCCAGACACCTTCCGTGTGTTTTTACACAAGAGGATGTGAGTATCTAGGAAAGCGGGTTACGGGAAGGTCAGAACAATCCCCTCTGTGAAGGCAGCAGAGTTACCCGGCACGTCTGGGTCCGCCCTGGTACCTGCTCTCATTCCAGCCAGCGCTGTTTGCCCTCCAAAGCGGAGCTGGGGACACCAGCTGGGCGAGAATCTTAACTCCGAACGGAATGGCAAAGCCACTGGGGGTCTGGGCACCCTTCAGCTTCCCCCTTGCAGTCTTTCTGCTGGCTGCTCTGGCCTAGCGGAGCTAAACCAAACCTAAACCTGCCGCTCTGAGGCTAGAAATGAGGCTAGAAACGCCAAAGACACAACGCCGGCGTGTTTCCCACCGGAAGAGCAGAGGAGAGGGAACAATAGGCTGCCCAGGGAGGAGATGGAGAGCAGCCTGGCCCTGCTTTGACAGCAGTTGTGCCATGAGCAAGGGGTAGACCAGGCAGCCTCTAGAGGTCCTGTCCAGCCTGGATTCTGCCCCAGGGAGTTAAACTTTACCACAGTATGGAGAGAAGCTTTGGGAACGTCAGTTGGTTCCCTGACCACCCTCAGCCTGCAAGAAAGGAGTTTCTGTGCCTTTAGATGGAGAGCAGCCTGGCCCTGCTTTGACAGCAGTTGTGCCATGAGCAAGGGGTAGACCAGGCAGCCTCTAGAGGTCCTGTCCAGCCTGGATTCTGCCCCAGGGAGTTAAACTTTACCACAGTATGGAGAGAAGCTTTGGGAACGTCAGTTGGTTCCCTGACCACCCTCAGCCTGCAAGAAAGGAGTTTCTGTGCCTTTTCACGCGGCGGCTGTCCCTGAGCCCTCGACCACGTCCGTGCCCCAGCTGCACTTTTGCCATCCACGGCAAGGGCTCCTGGCTCTCGGAGCTGAGCAGGCTTCCCTTGGGAGGTCAGGATAAGGCATGCAGGGATGGTCCTGACACCGAGAGTAGCTGAGCTGCTTCAGAGAGCAGAGGAGCTGTGGGTGCAGGACAGCTCAGATGTACTGCCCTTGACCCGGGGCTGTGGGCTGCATTCCCACAGCTGTTCTCGGTGTTTTAACCCCAGGGCACTCCAGCACAACAGCATTTCTGGAGCTCAGACAAACCCTAGACTTCTTCCACAGAAAAAAAAAGGAAACTTATGCTAAAGGCAGCTCTTTCTTCTGCTTTCTGTCATC
>NW_010269974.1:48674-56758 GCF_000690775.1 Eurypyga helias
GTTGCTGGCGCTTATGCTAAGCGGGAAGTAAGGACAGTGTCCTCAGCCAGCCCCCCAGACCAGGAGCCTAGCTTGGAGTCTCCTCAGGCTCTGAGATCCCTGAGCCTTGTCCTTTCATGCTTTCTTTCCCCTTTTTTCCAGCTGATAACATGTGGAGACTAAGTAACTTAGAAGCCACAGTCTAGCTTCTACCTCTAGCTGCTTTTCAAGCTCTTACATTTCAGAGAGAGGCAGGTACCTCCTTATGACACAGGCTGTTTTAAAGGGTATTCACTCATTTAGATGCCCGAGAGGCCCTTCTGCCCACGGGTAGTGCAGAGCCAGAGGGGAGAGGGATGCAATGCTTTGCTTGCCCCAGAAGCAGGAGCCACCATTAGGATCCCCTTTTTGCCTGGGGGAACCGGCAGCGCGTTGCTGACTGCGTTGGCAGGCAGCTAGCCAAAGCAGACTTCCCAGCTGGCCGCACCGCATGGAGCCAGTTCTGCCAGGTTCCTCCCAAGGCAGGCACTTACCCATGGAGCTGCCTGAGGAGGCAAACCACCCCCCTCACACTTTAAAAGGCACTAAACCAGAAAGGTTGATTAAAACTGCGCTCTGTCAGACTGCACACAACCACACTATTTGCAAGCAAGCTAAACCCCTTGTCATTACCTCTTTCACAGGCAGGAAGCTTCAGGCTGGTACCGCGGGAGGAGCACTCCTTTTCCAGAGAGCTCCAAGCAGTTGCACAACAAGCTTAAGTATCTCCCAGCCGTTTCCTAGACCTCCCTGTGATAAGGCCTAATCACCCCCAGCTGGAGCGGGAGAGGCCCCACACCATCAGAGCTCATTAGCCGCTGAGTGAATCCAGCCCTACGCACATTGCATCACGGCAAGCGACAAGTCCTGTTGCTCAACAAGATCCGCCTGCAACTGGCAAGGGCTGGAAGGGGAGTGAGTGCAGGCTCCGATGAGTGCTGCCATTAGGATGGCTGTGGAAGACCAAAAGTAACATAATGATTGACTCTTTTCTTCTTATAACCCAAGTATTTAGGAGAGCTGATATACATAGTTTGTGTTTAGAAGCTTTTGGAACCAAACAAATCTGCAAACTTGGGTATCTTGCAAAGAAAAAAGCTGGAATTAATATGTTTACTAGCTCAACTGTAGCCTGGGCTGCGTCCAGAGCATCGTGGCCAGCAGGTCGAGGGAGGGGGTTATCCCCCTCTGCTCTGCTCTTGTGAAACCCCACCTGGAGTGCTGCGTCCAGCTGTGGAGCCCCCAACACCAGAAGGACATAGACTGGTTGGAGGGAGTCCAGAGGAGGCCATAAAGATGCTCCAAGGGCTGGAGCCCCTCTGCTATGGGGACAGGCGGGGAGAGTTGGGCTTGTGCAGCCTGGAGAAGAGAAGGCTCCGGGGAGCCCTTATAGCACCTTCCAGTGCCTGAGGGGGCTACAAGGAAGCTGGGGGGGACTTTTTACAAGGGCCTGTAGTGACAGGACAAGGGGTAACGGGTTTAAATTGAAAGTGGGGAGGTTTAGATTGGATATCAGGAAGAAATTCTTCCATGGCAGGGGGGTTGGAACCAGATGATCTTTAAAGTCCCTTCCAACTGAAATCATTCCGTGATTCTATGATTCTTGCATTTTTACTTATTAATCTTTCTAGGTGGTTTATGTCTTCAAAAGGAAACAAACAGCCATTTTTCACTGCATTTCTCTAGAAGATCAAGTTCTGAATACTATTTTTTCCTTTCACACGTTTTTTCCGTGTTTGAAAACAATGTTGAAATCAGGTTGCCAGGTACTGCAGAATCCAGGGTGAAAATGCTGAACTCTTGTCAGGACTGCAATCACCGTATTCCACCTCAAATCCACCCGTCTTCCGTCTGTTTTCTTATACACGCGTCGTAGAGGCTGGTGTTTTGTCGCAACCAGGTTGTCTCGGTTCGTTTTGTGGCTCGTGTCATTGTCTGCTGCCGGAACTCCACGCTGCTTGGCATTCCACCCTCCCTGGCACGTGGGTCCACGGAGAGCCCAGAGGGGCAGCAGCTTGTCTGCTGTAGGGACGGGCTGTGGGATCGGCACCAGCCAACGTCCCTACAGCAGGCAGTGCCTCTGGGGAACATCCAACACCAGAAAAAAACCCTCCTGTTTTGGTAGCTGCAACAGGAATTTAGATTTCAGGATACTTCAGAGGTTTGAGGTGGCAGGATCAGCTGACTGTAAAAAAATCCTTGGCATTAGCACGGCCCTTGCTCGTGATGTATAGCAGCAGGGATCGCTTTCATGCCTTATGCTGGGAAAAGCCTGCTGCTGCTCTTTCTTCTGTCCCGTGACGTGAGAAACGACTTGGCAGGAGCCCACAGCCGAGCAGCGTAATTGGCATAAACCTTCAGCTGCAAACTGAAGATGTTCACGTGGGAAAACTTAAGCGCATAGGCCGCGTGCCACGGAGCAGGTGTCGCGTGCGCAGTTGTGCTCGTAACGCCACGGCGCGAGGCTGCCTGCTGGTGCCTGCCGCGGTGAGCCCTTGGGAAACGCTCACAGCGAGTAATACCCTGGGTGTCCTCGCCGAGGGCCTTGAACGGGGCAAGTGCCGTGCAGCCTCGGCGCTGTTGCTCACGTCACGGTCCTCACCCTGCGTGGGGAGGAGCGGAACCACATCGCAAGACAAGACGAAAGCGCTTCCTGAATGAAGGAGCACGAGGGTCTGGCCGGTATGGCTGCCTTCGGAAAGAGGAAGCCCCGAGCGCTGTGCAAGCTGCGGCTGATGGCACCGGGGCCGCTGGGCAAAGGCGGGTAGCCTCCACATGCCAGGGGCGCACCTCTGCGTAGGAAAGGCGCTGTCTGCCGGCTGGGAGGCCCCTCTGGGTGGGCTCATGCTGCGCCACCTCTGTCTGGCACGAATCGCAAGCACAAAAAAAAAAGGAAAGAAGAAAACTGGAGTGTGGTTTGGGCTGGTATTCCTGCCTGCGGGCAGCTCTGGCCCTGGGGGCTGTGGGAAGCTGGGATGTCGTGTCCATGTTGCGTCACAGAGACGTGAAGGGAAGCAGGAGCTCGAGGCGGGGACAGGCGAAGTCGCTTGGCATAGCCTCCAACCCCTTGGGGCGGCTGGGCCGTCTCTCTCGGCCTGGGCACACACTGCTCGCGGGCTGCCTGCTGAGGGGGGGGCATGTCAGCACCTGCACTGTCTCCGCCGGGAGAAGGAAATCCCGGGTGGGCCCAGAGGCGGACGAGCTGAGCGCGGCGCTGCTCTGGGGGCAGAGGTGTAACTGAGGTGCTGGCGGAGCAGTGGTGCCTGTTGGCGGAGCAGAGGCTGGTGTAGACGGCGCGCAGGGAGGTCATGGCGGGCACCTGGGGCAAACGGGAGCTGGCGTTGGGATGGTTTGGTTTCCTGTGGCGCTCTCCCTGTATTGGCTATTTCCACCGTCCTCGGGGGCACGGTGGGATCCAACTCAGTCACCTTTGTCTAAGGGCTTTGGACCTCTTTTCGAATTTGTTGATGTTGTAATCTTCCCGATACCTACAGAGATAGAGAATATCGTGTCTGGGTTACCTACGGAGCTCTGAGGTACGGATACTGAAACAAAGATCACCAGATAATGCTGCGAACCTGAGCTGGGATGTAAGGAAAACAAGGCGTGCTCCCACACAGCACTCCACGCGATGGCAGCGCAGCTCCCGCCGCCGCGACTGCAGCTGGGATTAGTGCTTCCCAAACACTGCCACTGGTACCACGGATGGGCTGAGCGCCGCAGCCTGCCCGCGTGGCGGCTGGCAGAAATGGGGTGAGAATTCGGATGGCCCAGCAGGTGCTTCACGCTGCCTGGTCCATAACACTGTCCTCCCTCTTCCGTCTCGTTTACAGCCTGGAAAGCTGGAGCAAAGCAGGAGCTTGTCTCCTTTCTTATGCCATCCCCGTTCATCACAAGAATGCGCGCAGCCTGCCTTGTGGAGCGCATGGAACAACGGATCTCCGGAAAGGCGTTTTGGAATCTTACAAAAAGACTGTATCCCACCCGAAAAGGAAGGGGAATGAGTGGCTGCCATGCCTTGGGATAATAGGTATTTTTAATTCCAGTGTTTTTTTTCTTAGAGGATCAGGTCCCATCTACAGTTTCTCGGCGTGATTTGATGATGTGGCAGCAGCAGCTACTAACCACACCGGCTGGTGCGGGCGGGGAGCCCCGTTGTGGTTGGGGTTTCAGGACGCAGGAGGGAATGCTTAATTTAGGGAGCCGTGGGGTCAGCGGAGGAGCGTACGGCAGCTGCTAGAGCTCTGCAGCCTGCCCCTCTCGGCTGCCTTCCCGTTCTTCGTTCTCCTTCCTCTGACACCTCCCAACACTCCGTCTCCCGTGCCTCTCCCTCTGCTTCTGTTTCCCCGCTCCATCCCAGTCCCTCCTCTCCCGCAGGCGGTTCACGCAGAGGCGTTACCGTCTGCTGCCGTGCAGAACCCTTCCCAGCGCGCGGGGACGCCTCTTGCGGGAAGGCAGGCGCAGCGTGTTGGGAAGAAAGCCAACCCTAATCACATGTCACGACGGAAAGGTTCAAATGCTGCTGTAATTCAGATGGTGGGTACAGCCTGAGGAAAGGCACCAAACGCCTCCAGGTACCCCAGTTCAAGTTCTGCTTTAAAAACAAGGCGCTTCAGCACCTCCCTCCAACTCCGTGCTCGTCAGCTTTGCTTTTTGACTGTAAAGTATCTCTGAGAGCAAACTAGCTTTGAGGAAGAGATGAGTCCTTTTCATCAAAAGACAGAAAGTCTGGGGATGAATCTGTTTCTACACTGGGTATCTGCCTAATAAAGTTTATCAAGACTGAAAGACAAGACTAATAGCGGAAAACCTGACGACCGGAGTCACCTTCAGCGCAGAACACCCAAGCGAGGCAGCCTCGCTGCCGGGGCTCTTCCACTGCTCACGCGTAACGCTTCAGCCAGGAGAGCAAACCCTGCAAGACCAATTGGACCGAGACAGGTCGTCCCACGTACAGCTGGTGTAATTCAGAGCCCGTTCACGGCCGATCAGAGAATGTCCTGCGTACAGCGCTTCTCAGGATGCAAACGGACTGACTCCCTTCTAATTCCGGTCCTCCCTTTGGAGTAAAGGCAGCGTGGGAGCCGACTGAGCTGCAACAGACTCTGAGAGTCTTCGATCCCCTAAGCTGTGGTGCTCTGAAGAGCAGGCAGGCAGACTCGGAGGCACCGGCTGCAGGGCCTGCTCGCTCCTTGGCCGTGGCATTTGGCTGGCCGGTGTGCTGTGTTCCCAGACTCCCTCGGCAGAAGGGACCTTGCTGTGAAATGCATAAATGTCCAGAGATTTCTTCCCATGGCAGACTGTGGTGCCTGCTGCTGCTTTGATGGAGCACTACCCTTTCTGGCTCATCTTGTCCTTCCAGTGGCGAGGACGAGAGGTTTTCCTGCTTGAGGAGCTCGCCTGTGCCTTTCCCACCAATTCTGTGCCTCCAGGAGCAGGAGAGTCTGTCTGATGATCTGTGGCACAAGCAGGCCGTCCGTCTGCCGCTGCCACTGACGGGAAAACCAACCTTTGAGCACGGGAAACCCAACCTTTGAGCATCTGGCTCCCATGTCCTGCCGTCTTCAAGGCCAGGCTGGATGAGGCTTGGAGCAACCTGGTCTAGTGGAAGGTGTCCCTGCCCATGGCAGGGGGGTTGGAACTGGATGGTCTTTAAGGTCCCTTCCAACCCAAACTGTTCTGTGATTCTGTGATTTACAGGAACAGTAAAGATCTGCTAAAACTTTGAGGCTGTTCTTCACAGAACTGCACTGTGCAGTAACAATAAATCTATTGTTTGATTTTAAACCAAACCTAAACAAACCTACCCCAGCTAAGTGAAATCCCAAGGCTGCAAGCAGCTGTACGCATCCCTCCAGTGAAACGGCCGCTGCTGCCATTACAGTGCTGGGGCAGCAGAGGCCAGGGGGAGGCTGTAAACTGGTGTTAAAAATTGCTGTCTCTGTAACACAAGCAAATGACACTTTTTGTCGGGCTTGAGAAAACCTTCAGAAGTGCTTTCAGAGCTGGGAGGTGAAGGCTGACTCAGTAGGCAGTTAATCACACCCATCACTTTCTCTGTGAAAGCAGAGGCAGTCAGTTTCTGCTTTTAAAGGAAGAGCTTCCTTTACTTCAGTTGGTGGCAGGTGCAGGCATTCGGGCTGGGATGGACAGACTCCCATGGGATGTAGCTCTGCTTTTGCAATTGTAAAGCAACCTCCAGTGTGGAAATGCGGATTGTCTTGCACAAGGAACATACCAAAAGCTCATTAGTTAATGACTGGAACTAGTCTATGGTGCCTTGCTCCACATACACTAAAGTGGGACAGGGCTAATTAAGCAAGTCAACTTACTGCTTATTTTCAAATTACGAAGTAATTTGATTATGGCTGTTACACAACTAATTCCAAATAAATCCCAACAAGCCCCTACCAGATTAAAGTGCAAAGTCAGCAGCGTTTGACGTGCCCTTCAGGGGATGGACTGTGACTTGGCGTAACCGTTCCATAAGAATCCAATGTCCCAGAAGCTGCGTTTCACACCATACAGGCAGTTTTCCCACAGCTAAATCACGCTGCCGCGTTGGTTTTGGCTTACACAGGTTCCATCTTCACGGCTGAGAGCAAACACGGACTCTGGCAGTACCGTGATGCTTCTGCTTGCACGCTCCTGTAAGAAACACCTGCGTGTGCAGCTGGGCCAGCCCTTCTTCGTGAGGCCAGGTCGCATGGCGGGATGCCGACTTCTGTGTGCCCCCAGCGCCTCAGTGCTTTACACCCCTTGGAACTGCCTCTTGCTGTGCTACTACAGGCCTTGTTCGAAGGCCCGGAATATCGTTTTCCTCAACCAGAAGCCATGTGTCTTTATCAGCTGCTCAAGTTACTTGGCAAACAGCATTCCTCTTGTCCCTGCTTCTTCCAGGGTTGAGGGAGGGAGAGCTGTTACAGTTTGCTGTAGGCTGGTAGCTAGGTACTGAAACAAGGGATGATTAAAGGTTATCTAGTGACATTTCTTTCAGAGAAGGAAGCAACACTAAATAGAACTTCACTGGTCATACCCAGATGAAAGGTGACTTTGCCTCCCAGGTTTATGGGCAATAATTTGTTTGCTCTTCTGTGGGCCTCGCAGTGTTTGACTTGCAATTACTAAAACAAATGAATCACATAGTAGCCTTTACTGTTAGGAACAGAAACTGCAGTCCCTCTGTTCTGAACCTCTGCACTACAGGGATACTGCTCCACATGCCCTGGGTATCAAGAATCCCGCGTGCCATACGCAGCAGCCCCTGCGCTGCGCTGTCTCCTCGTTGAGTGTTACAAAACCAGAGCTGGGACTGGAAACTGGTGCCCAGGACACGGATAAAACCACTGCCTTCTAGACGTTCTGCTGTCTAGGAGGGCGGGATGCCTCTACTGCGCTCTCTGGCCAAAGGACCTCTACTTTCCCAATCCGAATTCCGGCTGGTGGTGTGGTCTGACTCAGCTTCCCTCCCCCGCTTTCCAAAAAGCAACCCCCAGCCAAACTCCCCCAGACAACCCTTTCTGCTGTGTGGTACGTGACACGTCTGGTGACTTCCACCGAGGTGTGCAATCAGTGGATGTGTACTCTGGCCAAAGAAAGAAGTTCTTAAGAATGCTTACTGTATTAGTATTTATTTTTTTCAGACAACAGAAAAATCCGTATTAAAAAAAATCATTTGTTAACAGGCCAAGAAGGAGCTTCAGCAAAAGATCTGTCAATCAGCGAAAAGACATGGTTTTGGCTCAGATCTCATTTTTGACATTTCCCTAAGACCTTGTTTCTGTGACTAGATACGACACTGGGCTGGTTGTTTTGTAACAGGGCACCTCTGATACATCCTCCTGTGGGAGCAGGACACCCGCCTGTCACCTCGAGTGCCCAGGAAACGGGGCCTCCTGGCACCCCCTTCTTCTTCACGCTCCGCAGGTGCCATTTTCACCTGCGTGTGCTTTGGAAGTACCTTAATCTAAAAAAAACACCCAACCAAAAAGCCAAACGTAACAAACCCACAGGCCGACAAGGCACCGCACCACAACGCTGGTGGGGCTGAAGAGATCCAGAGCTAA
>NW_010269974.1:56783-72121 GCF_000690775.1 Eurypyga helias
TCGGCAGAACCGCCATCAGAAAGCAAGGAAGTCCAGGGTGAGACGGGGCCCTCCACTGTTAGAAGCTCACGGAAGCGCTATGTAGCCATTAGATTTCTGAAGGAAGGAGTTAGGCTGAGGAATCTTTTTCCGGCAGTGTTTTTTTTTTCTTGGAGGACCTCCAGTTCAGAGAAGCAGCTTCCAACACAGGAAAGGTACGGGGCTACCAAGGGCTACAGGGATCTGGGCATTCCCGCAGGTAAGTCTCTGTATGACCACGGTCCACCTCCATCAGTGTTGTGCACACAGTCAGCTAGTAGGTGGGAGGAAGAAGAAGGGAAAGGGTGGGCAAACAAAAAAAAAAGAGAAAGGCTCAATACAGTAACTGGTGACAAACCGTCTCTGACACCGGCTGAACAGTTCAACCACAGTGAGCATCTCTCTTACTGAGACAAGAACATGCAGGTGTGAAGAGCTTCTGTGGTCAGCCTGGAACACTGCCCCTGCTGAATACAGTAACTCAATTCCTCACCCGCAAACTCTTCTCACCCTTACGGTCTTTTTTTAACGCCAAAACCTCATGTTCAGACTACACCACCTTCTCTCGCAAGAAGAGTGTTTCGCGTACTCACGAGGGTGTGTATCTCAGGTTAGTTCAGGTGAGAAGGGTCCTGACGAGTGCTGCCTCAAACCACAGCCAGCTAGGACGGGAGGGATCAGCCTACCCGGAGCTTTAACGCTGCGCGGCCTTTGGAAAACAGCTATTCCAGCCATTACATTTTGCTTTTACAAAGTAACGTGGAGTTTGGTTTCAGTTTTACACACCTGTTTTCACCCAGAACACCCAGAGTGCACCACTGTGGCCCCCTCCTCAGATACAGAGCAGTTAGTGGTCTGTCCCCCACCCCCCGGCTCTGAACTTTCCGCAAGAAGAGCAGCATTACCTTATTAAGGACAGGCTTTGTGGAGAGAACATCGTAAATTGTCGGTAAGGAGAGGTTCTGAAAGAAAATAACACACAGATATTAATGGCCATTAACCCATTTAGTATGAAGGCTGAGCGCTGTATTGTGTTAAATTAGGTAAGAAAATGCTTGCAGGAAACCCCGCTAGGTGCTAAAACTGAACCACACTCGCGCACAGGGCTGGCTGCCGCTTTGTTACGCAGCAGCACAGACAAACAGTCACGAAACCGTTAGCCACTTCCGTCGTTACCGCCGTGCTTGCAAATGCCCCGAATGCTCCTGGCTGTGCCAGATGCGCACCGCGACGCCCGAGTTTCGAAACAGCGAGACGCGGGGTTCGGGGGATGTTTACCTCTTGCGTCGTCTGGTTCAGGCATTTCATTGCAGGTGTTCTACGATTATCCAAGATTAGCGGAGGCTTCCAGCGGTCATAGTTCGTTTCTAACACGTACCACGTGCCTTTCTTGATATCAAGGCTGGAAAAGAGGTGTAGGTTTGCGTGTGTTTGCTGTCCCTATACAGTAAGTACAAAGGTAGTACATACTATATACAGCTGGATGGTTTTTAGGCTTGCTGTGGTATTTTTCAATGGTGCTAAAGTGAGCTCTTGCACAACAGAAGTCACAAGAAAGACAGGACGCCTGGAAGGCTGAGGCAGGTGCCAGGTCAAGCATACTCACTCCCAGATATCCAGAGTAGCTGTCCTGGAACGAGTTATCACACACCCTTCTCCAGAATTTTTTCCACCCAGTATAAAGTAAGCAGGAGCCAGCAGTCTTGTTTTTGCCAGTTTGTCTTTTGCATCCTGGTAACTGCAGATGACAAAGCAGTGTTGGACTGTGACACACTACAAATGGTTTGAGTACAGAAGAATGAGTTTCACAGGAAAAGTGTGGGTAGTTACACCTTTCTTCCCCCTTCTCAAATAAACCAAGGATACAATTTGAGGAGTTTTAAGATGATCACGTGTGATGCCTCCCCCCTCCCTGCCCCGGAGCACCAGCAAAATCAGAACTAGTTAAGGTCAGGGCTCCTAAGAAGACCGCTGCATCACTGGATGCTAAGGACACACCTACGGTACTCCAGCCAGCTGGAAGCAAAGGGGATCAGAGCAGTAGCATATTTAGGGGGTGAGGGGAAATACCTCGTAGCGTTCTCTAATACTGTTCTGGTAAGAAAGCCCATCCACATTCCATCTCTTCTACCAAGAAACCATTCGAAGATTCCTGCAAAATATCACTGGTCACAACAATTTGTTTTCAGGAGGTTTACTCGCGCTATTCGCGCTTTCACAGCCTTTAAACAGCACAGGGTTTGATCTACTCATCTGGAATCCCTTCTCCATTTGTGTGCCTGTTCATTCAGGGGAGTGCTACGCCCGAGGTCTGGAAAGCTCGTACAGAAATAACGGAAGAAATGAGTGTCACTCACCGACATAACCCCCATCAAGACTGAAACGCTCATTCATCGTCAGAGTGAACAAGTCCTGAAAAGCATTAAACAAGCCAACCGTCACCCACGGCCAGCCCAGTAGCACCAGTGATGCCACTATACCATTAGCACCAGTAATAAACAAGAGGGAGCACTTCAAATTACAGGGCGTTCAGCAGACTCTTCCCCTGTGGGCAATGGGCTGCAAGATCAAGCTCATGCAGAGAAGGACCTAATTTCTCACCGACTGAGTGGAAATGGTAATTTACAGTCTTCCCACCCAGCACAGCAATCCACCAAAGGCTCAAGCCTGTGGCCGTTTTCCTCCCGGGCCCTGCTGTCACCAAATTACCAGTTTTCCTTCCCCCCACATGTGTAACCTTCTTCTCAGACCCCTGAACACTCTTCTAGTTCGTGGGTGGATTTTTACGTCCCCGTGCTAAGTACACCCTGACTGGTGACTGCTGTTCACGGTTCCATCCATGCTACTTGGAACTTGGAATTCAAATCCCAGTCTCCTCCAACTCGCTTTTCTTTCAAAGGAAAGTGGATTTCAGCTACACTGGATCATTTTCAGAAGGGACCGTTCCCAATTTATTCGACCAGAAGACAAAAATAAATGGATACAGTGCAGGCATTTATGCCAGGAATGCTCTTATGAACAAGGATAAAGGCAGGGCATGCAGAAAAGCAGGAGCTGTGCTAAGCTGGAGACCCTGGTACAGTTCTGTACTGCTGGTTTTTAAGATGCAGTTAAAACCCAGATTTCAGATGACCATTAAAAAATATATATTTATATTGCAATGTAGGACTCCTTCTGCATGGAGGAAGGCGAAAGATTTAAAGTAGCACAAGTATGCCGTGTCATCTCTGGGATCACAGCAGCATCTATTTGCTAGCAAGAAACAGCCACTTGCGTGCACTGTACTCACTTCTGCTCAGAACTCAGCGCTGGTTTAAGAACTGTCCAGACACAGCTGTTTTGTTTAGGCAATCTCCTTTTACAAGGCAGAGTGCGGCACTGCTTTCTTGCACCCTTCTTCACACAGCTATACCGTGTCCCAGAACAATTAAGGGATCATTTATTTAAAGAGATCCCAAGGCAGAGGAGGAAAGCAGGAAAATGTGCATCTTAAAGGGAAGTCTGAAGCATTATCAACAAATTGACAAGCCCCTCCCCGTACTTACCGGTTTGACTCCAGACACCATGCCGATGTATCCTGCAAAATTGGTAGACTTGAACACCGTTTTGTTGTTTCTCTGGAAGTCCAAGCTGACCACTATCGGCTTCAACACCTGAGTTACAGTCCAGGAGTTGTTTTTAACATCCCATCTGTGGAAGTCAGTACAGCATTTGAAATTTCCCTTCCTCAGCAGCTTTTAAAACCCTCCCTCGCAGCACTCAGGCTTCCTGCGCGTAACGCCTGTCCTCTGACCTTACTCATGCCAGTGGACACCAGTGCTGGGCAGTTACCCGAGCAGCACAAGCGAGGGACAGGCAGGAACTCTAAACCTACGGGCAGTCAGCAGAAAGAACCAAGCTTTGTTGGAACCAAGAGCACAGACACTACTTGGTATTAAAGGGCATCACCATCGCAGCTGGTTTGGTTTGACACACACAGCTTTGTTCTATTCACAGACTCACAGAATGGTTTGGGTGGGAAGTGCCCTTAAAGACCATCCAGGTCCAACCCCCCTGCCATGGGCAGGGACCCCTTCCACTAGACCAGGTTGCTCAAAGCCTCATCCAGCCTGGCCTTGGACACTTCCAGGGATGGGGCATCCACAGCTTCTCTGAAAAAGGGAGGACAGCCGGAATAATGCCTGTGACACCAAACCTGCTGTGTCCTGAAAGCCTGGCTGGCTTGTTCTGCAGCAGAATGAGCTGGTTCCCTCAAATTCTTACGCTACTGGATTTGTTCTAAATGAAGGGGAGACCCAATTCTAGTTTGTAAAATAAGCCAGGACAGTCTTTGGGCAAGAGGGAGCTAAGGAAGAGTTAGCAGACCATTAAATTCTCTGGAAACAATCCAGGTTCTGGGAACAGCTTTGAAAAGTTGCCTTAGTTTTCAGGGAGCATCACCCAGTATTCCTGACAAGTAGGAGAAGTTCAACCCAAGCCAAACCAAGAGACAGGTGAAGTCACAGTTGACGGCATTTGCATTTTTGATGGGCAGGTAAGAATTTTAATGGAGGCGGACATTTAAATTCCATCTGGGCACTGAGAGGCATCTGGATGAGTGACATTAAAAAATATACTGGGATAGTAAAAACCATCACTGACACAGCTGACCACAAGGTATGAAATGAGAACTGAAAGAGAATCCAGTGCTAGGCAACAAACTACAGAGTTTGTATCCAAACGAATGATAATGGTACATCAGTGGAATACAAATCACTGGCTTCTGAGTAGAATGATGAATGATGGGAAGGGCCGAGAGAGCACAGTACAGTAACTATGATGAAAAAACCACCACAAAACCAAGCCCCAAACCAATGCACATTTCACTCCATACACTAAAATCGATTTCTGTCCCATCACGTAGAGAACAAGAGGTACTGCGCCTCAGAGATAAGGTTACGTGGGCTGTTCTGTGGTTCTCCAGCTGAGAAAATGCTGCGTTAGCTCCGAAGGCAACGGTTGTACAAAGTCATTCCCGACAAGACCGGAGCAGTCTGACACAAGATCAGCACAACAAGGCTTTGTTCATTTCAGCCTTTTTTTCCACAATGTGCAATGAAGAAATACTTGTCACAGTCCTAACAACACCCAATTCATCATTTAGACTCAAAGAATGCTTGTGAACATTTCAAGTTCAGCTAGCTTTTTCTCTGGCTTTAAAAAAAAAAAGGGCACAAGTTTAGGTACTTACCCAAGAAAGAGTCCAAAATCCAAGTTTCTAGCATGGTACAGCTTCCCTACATAAAAAAAACCCAAATGAATAGATAGATAGATAGATAGATAGATAGACAGACAGACAGACAGACAGTTAAATAAATCCAATTTTCTAAAGAGAGAGACATATATTTCAGCTTAGGAAACCAGAAAATGAGTAAGTGGGAAAAATACCTGGGAAAGGAAGCAGGGAAAATACCACTGTCTAGTGGCTCTTCTCAGAAGCACAGAAAAATGGTAGGGTTTTTGGATCAGAGAAGTGTTTTGCCATAACTGAAATTAAGTAATCCTGTAAACTGCTGTCCAGCTCAGCCTCACATGCTTTCCATACTGTCTTAACGCAATGCTAATTCTTTGAGCTTCCTCTAACAGGGAGAGGTTTGTAAGCCCTCAGAATTCTTCCGAAATTTCCTAAGCTGAAACACGTGCAGACAAGGGCTGCAGGACTGAGTAAGGGAATGAAAGTGACTCTTTTCTTAAAGCATACTATCCGTTTTCTCCAGCACCATACATATGCAATAGCTGGGAACTAGATACAAAACCAGAATCCCTCATGGCACCGAGAGAAAGTATTGGGTGTCTGGTTGGTTTCTTTCTCCTGGAAAAATAAATGCCACCTATTAAGGAAAAAAACCCCAAACCAACCAACAATCAACCCCCCAAACCTCCAGCAAAACCAAAGAGTCTTTGAAAGTATTTTTTCCTTTTTTTTAACCTAAGACACCTGTGATGTCTTACTCCCTTCTCAAGGAATACCTTTTTATACCACTGCTTTTAGTCTGTTCCACCAGACCTGCTTGCCTGCAGTTGAGGACCGTGTTCGTATAACTGAGGGGGACCCTCTCCTACGTAAGAGAAAACTGTTAACACTATTCCGGGTCGCATTACCTGTTTTATCTTCTGCCACTATTGATGTACATACAGTAAAAATTTCATAAAAGATGTTAAAAATAACAATTTCCCCTAGAAGAAAAAGAAACAAAGTTCAACAGTTTGAAACTTCTCCCATGAACAGAAAAAAAAAAGGTTAGAAAAAAGCATACTGCAAAGTTCAGCGTTCTGTAACATTTCTCTTAAGAATTTCTGTTTAAATCTCATTTGTTCTTTGAAACAGCTGCTTCAGCAAAATCAAGAGCTTCCTGAAAGGCAGACAGAAGGATCAGAATCCCTCTGCCTTCTGCCTTACCGTACAGAAAGATGACAACCATTGGTACTTCCTCTTCTGCAAACTTCAAAACCAGCTGTAACGTTCACTTGAAAGAAGAAAGCTGCTGTGTGTGCCACTATTCCCAGAGGAGAGCTGCTGACTAGAACCAGGTGTACTGCCCCTGCATGAGGGAAGCAGTGGGAGCAGGTCTGTGCACCTCCTCTGTCTCAATTCTGAAAGAATTCAGTGCCCCCTCCTCAGCCGGAATTGTACTCCTCTGCAGGAGGTGTGGAAGGAAGGCAGGGGGATGTGCCAAGGCTCACAAGAGAAAGCAAGCACAGCATGAAACTGAGCCCTGCCTTCTGGGTATGCCCACAGCAGGCACACAGCTGAACGGGAAACCTCTGAGAATCAAGGATTCCCTCGAATTTTGGTGCACGGGAGCTGAGACTTGCTCCACTTCCCGAAACTCAGCAGTGAGAAGCTACAGCTCTGCAGAGAAGTCCCAGCCTGATCAAAGGCTGATTTATTGCCCTTCTCCTCTAAAATACTGTTTTCATTTAGTGTGAGATGCAATTTACTGCTTCATCTGCTTATTCACTAATTCATTTGCTAATGCCAGGGTGACTGCAGCTGTACTGCAGACTGGTACACATACTGATTCTAAACATCTGGATCCCTAGTTTTCCCCTACGTTAACAAAGCGTTGGAAACTATTACCCAAAGGAATCCCAGATGAATTTGCAATCCCTTGGAGTTCTTCATTGAAAGGATAAGGAAGCGTGGCAGTCAGATGAGCCTGAAAGGAAGAGTTTTGTACGTTGTTTGTGTAAATCAATTCTATTTTGTCACTTAAACCGCCCCCGACAGGTACATCCTTCTCATGACTCTTAAACTGAGTATTTAATTCCTCTGCAGCCAGCAGAACTTGGGGATGTTTGCAGAGTACTTGGAAGACAAGTACATACTTAAGGAAAGCAAAAACTATTACTTATCAAAATACTGACGTGTGAGCAATAGAGGTCAGCACAGGATCTTAATCACACTTAGCAGCAACAGACAGAGCACAGTGAAGTGGGACACTTAGACGTTAAGAACCCAACTGGAACTGGGCTTGACGTCAGTGTTTATGGGAATCCCTAACTTTCACACATTGGGTTGACTGCCTGTATCTGCCACCTTTGTGTCAACCCCACGCAGGCACGCAGGGATATGAAAGAAGTGTGGCCAGCAGGACCTAAGCCTGCTGCAAATAAACATGAGAGACTCTACGCTGTCTTTGGCACTACATTGTTCTCCCCTTTAATCCGAACCACATTATTTTTCAAGGTGAGACCTGGTCAGAATAAAAACCTGATTTTATCCTGCTGTTTAAAAGGAGCTGAACATGGCAAAGAGAATGTCAGTGAAGTGTTTTGCTACAGCGACTAAGCCAGTAGCACATCTGCCTAGTGTGACTAAACCAAACTCGAAAAGATCTTAGAAAAAATTAGGGGAGGGACACATGCATTTCAGGTTTGATGGTTTCAGGGTAATTCATAGAATCATAGAATGGTTAGGGTTGGAAGGGACCTTAAAGATCATCTAGTTCCAACCCCCCTGCCATGGGCAGGGACACCTTCCACTAGACCAGGTTGCTCAAAGCCACATCCAGCCTGGCCTTGAACACTTCCAGGGATGGGACATCCACAGCTTCTCTGGGCAACCTGTTCCAGTGCCTCACCACCCTCTCTGTGAAGAATTTCTTCCTGACATCTAATCTAAACCTCCTTGATTTCAATTTATACCCATTACCCCTTGTCCTATCACTTCAGAGTAGGCAAGAAGGCAGTATTTTACCAAGAAGGCAAAATTTCAGAGCAACTCTCAGAAACAGCATTTTAGTTCTGAAAGTGGAAGAATTATCATTTGTAAAGCTCTTAATTGCCAAATTTAATAGCAATCTAATACTGGCAGTCAGAACATAGAGTAATAAAATAATGAAGCTGAGAATACTTACTATTTTTTTATCCACTATGTCAACAACTTTGCCGCTGGGGAAGAAGGTATTTGCTATATCTTTAATATTCTGGACCACAGCCTTCAGCTAAAAAGAACAAGGACTTTTATTGAATAGAAGATCTAACAGAAATCCTTCACGTACTTTTGAAAAAAAAAAATTATTGTTGAAAAAAGTGTGTAAAGAAAGTGCTAAATGTGGTGTTCTTAGTGAGAAAAACACCCCCAACTCCCCATTAAAGAGTCACTTTTCAAACTTTATTCAAATAACTTTCTAGATTAGCTCCAACATACCCCTCTACCAGAGAAAATGAATTAAGAGGAAAAAGGCATCCTCGCCTTCTGCTACTTTGATCCCATTCTAATACTGTGCACTCTCCTATCTTTAAAAATGCAAGTTAAAACCTCTTTGCTTAAGCACCAATGTTCTTGAAGCCAAAAAGACTCACTAAATTTCTTACAAAAGCACATGCTTTCCATTTGCGACACATGAATGGCCACAAATAGAGTTCCACTCTATGTGATCTAACTCCAAAGTACACGGGAGATAAAACCTATCAGAATTTAAGGCGTAACCTGAAGCCTCCAACGCCCTCAGGCTTAAATGAGGCTTTTGAAATAAATATTATGGTGTTAGTAGAGTTTATCTGGCTTTCAGAGTTGAAAGGTCAAAGTCAGCAGGGATACCCGGCCTTTTGTGAGAAACGAAGCATCACTGAATTGAATTTTCGGCAAGCTTCAGAGGAACAGCTGTTCTAAGCAGCTGGAAATAGGCTCGAGTATTTTTACAATCATTTCTGCTGTGTAAACACCAGTGCTGCAACCAGCATCCCTGAAAAGGGCAGGAAGTCCTTCATTTCCCCCTCGCCACTTCATCATCTCACACAGTGCTTTAAGAGAAGCAGGGATGTGCCAAGGAGAAGGGATGCTGCCGCAGTTTCACTTCAGTTTGCTGTCCCTGTGGGGTACTTCTCCCCCTTCCTTCTGTATTACTTCAAGACTGAAGAGCCTTGATAAGCGGAAGCCTGCTTTATGCCACGCCGTTTTCATTCCTCTACATCCCAAACACCAGTGCACCTAGGCTGGATGCTGGCAGCTCAAGTGTTGAACAGAAAAAAGATTCACTCAAGCACTTATTTTAGTCTAGCAGCATATTAAAGAAGTCAGCTGCAAACATTATCCCTTTCAGAGAATTTTACCACACAGGTATACCTTCCCAAAGCTTTTTTCCAAACTAAAAGGCCACATGCTAGTTTTGTACCTGCTAAGCTTCAAATCAAGCTCTGCCTTTCATACCTCTGTCTTTTTGTCGTGCATCAAGTTATCCCATCTTTTGCTGGGAGGTAAATCAAGATTTATGACATAGGTGGGTACATTCCCTTTGAACCTGAAAGATAAGCATGAGTTCAAATTTAAGGAAGGCTTTGAAAAAACATCTGATGAAATAGGTGCTTTCCACCTGTAACTAGCATTTTCTAGATCTGCAACAGGAACAAGTTACAAAAAACCCCGTTTGGACTGCAGATCAATACTTTTCTGTACTCTGTTAGACGAAATGAATCAGATCACTTACGTTGGTCCTGAAGGAGGGTAGGTTTTACTCCTGCACTCTTCTCCATACTGTAAAGACAGTGAAACATTACTATGTAGCTTCTTTGCTGAAACGTTTTATTACTTCCATCAGACTTAGTTTTCAATTAAACCTTTAAGACTAGTCAGCTAATTCAATTCATGATGATTTGGCAATATAGGAAGTCTTGGGACTTTGGAAAGGGAGAATACAAGAGGCAGGGGACAAACAGCAACGTCCCCGTGCTGTCTGACAAACCTTCAGACAACCTGCCCCATGGCAGTCCAAAGCAAGCACAAGTTTATGATAAATACCCAAACCCATTCCTACGTGGTGTGATTCAACGGGGAGCACTCCCGAAGCGCATTCTTTAGTCTAAAGCGCAGAAACCGTACACCTCAGTATGGACCAGTTTGTTCTGTTTGTGCATAATCTCACTGTTCAGCGCCACCCGTAACCGCTTAGCGTGGAGCTTCGCTGAGCAGCTGGGGCAGAGGAAGCGCAGGGAACTGCGGGCAGATCACTCAGAACGGGCGATACAGCGTGACGCTTATTTAGTGTGGGAAAGCGCTGCTGAGCTGGTGCTGAACATTATGAGAGGTGCATTTCAGGAATGTAACTAGAAACTAGTTGCTTGGGTTCCTGTAAGCTGGGCTGGTTACAGATGCAAGTCTGAGAACTATATTTAGGTGTGCTCCAAGTGAAGGCAAGGGTGTTTTCCCATTGGTTACATAAACCATGCATATACATACATAAACATATGCACATACACGCCACAATTATAATTGCATGTTTTACCCAGGGAAATACAAGCAAATGCCTACTAGCCACACTGGTGCTTCAAGCCAGTTGAGAGCAGACCGGGTTTGGTGCCCGAGCTACCTGAGCCCATCTGTAGCCTCCTAAGAGCACAGTATGTCCCACTGGGAGAAAGGAAAGGGGCACATGCTATTCCGGGGGTCCATACAAAGGCTCCTAGAGCACAAGGGTTTGGCAGACAGAACAGAAACAAAAGTATGTACGGATCCTTCCACCGCTTCCCTCACTCCCCGCCCTGGATTTCCAATATTTATTTGGCTGTACTAAGCAGATTACTTTACTAGCATGTCCTTATAATGCATTCTGCCTCCAGCAGAAACTGAGACGAGATCTCTAGCAGCTACGTGCCTGGGACAAACAAGCTAACCGATGTCCATGGGGGCCACTGTCTGGTTTTAATGCACGAGACCAGTAAAACGGTGTCTTACACAATCCTACGGACTCTGAACACCAGCATAATTTGTTACAACTGGAAATGGGAATTTTAAAGTGGGATTGTTTTCCGTGTGTTACCATGTGTTTTGTTTTTGTATTGTTTCAAGTAGCTGGGAGAAATCATGGGATCAATTTTGGTATTCCTACAAGCAAGACCAGCAGCTCTGTGTTTTACGGACTTCACTGCGGTGCAGTTACAGCGAAGGTACAGGACCAGCAGCTCTGTGTTTTCTGGACTTCACTGCGGTGCAGTTACAGCCTTCACATCGCTGAACAACTGGCTGGCACACAAGAGGCCATTTAATTTTCAGACTGAAGCAGTTTCAAAACAAGGAGGGCTGGGGAGGATATCAGATGACTAATTAGGCAACAAAAGTCAGAGGCTTCATGCAAAGCCAAGCAAATACTCAACCATATTAATGCAACTGTCTTGTGAAATTTTCCACCCTGCAATACTAACATCAACCAGAAAAAGTGACACTACATATACATCCTACTGCAACGGACACACAGATTTGGACCTCCAGGAAACGTCTGCTGTCAACATAAGCTTCTTGACAGGTAAAGCCTGTAACGAACAATTATCCGAAAGGGATGAAAGCTCAGCTGATCTGTCAGAATAGCACATGCATACACAAAAAAACCACTGGTGACGATGCAAACTGATTTCAGATGGTTTTAAGTGATGTTCCAGGTGCTAAATGTTATGTCACTCCTGATGCTCTCTCCTGAGATTTTAATCTTGTATTTGAAGCTATTTTTATCTTCCCAGCCCTCTGCCACCTAAGCCACAAAACAGATGGGGAAAACAACACATAAAGGAAGAGTTAAGGAACAGAGATAAAAATGGCCCATCCTTACATGTCAGTAATTTTAGACTTCTCTCCTGTCTGTGTACCAAGAAAGCTAAAGAAACCAATAATCCCCTAAACAACCCCATACATCTTCCAAAACTGCTAGCACTGATTGAGGTATCTGAAGAAAACCCACCTTATTAACAGTCCCTTTAGGTGAACTATTATATGCTGGCACATAAGCAGTAATTTAAAAAGATGTCAAGATACCCAGAAAACAAGCAGTGTAAAAAACCCAGAAAACAAGAAGTGTAAAAACCCACTTTCTATCACCAGACTGAAATACGCAGCTATGAAATTGTTACTGTGGTCAGCAAGATGTCCCCGACTACAGAGGCTGGAAGAGGAACCATAAATGCTGTCTCAGAGAAAGAGGAGCCGCCTTCCAGCACAGGACAATTACCCTGAGTTTCCAATGTGACAAGCTAGAGCTGGTCTCCAAGAAAAAGCCAGCAGAAGCTGGCTCCAAACAGGAGGTATCACTATAAATTTGCTTTCCAAAAAAACCCTGAACCCCCTAGGAGGAATTACAGCTGTTCTTGAATGGTGATTAAATGCTCGCTGGGTTTTTTTGGTTTTCTTTAATTGCCTGTTCCTAGCAGGCTGCATATTCTAATTATTTGATGTACTGCTGACGTTTGAATTTGAATGGATGCAAGGCAGCACAGATCAAAACACTAAAAGAAAGAACACACTGGAGGAGAAAGAGAACATGGTATGGGAAAAGATGGGAATATTAAGAAAAAATGGAAGCAGCACAGAAGATAAGTAGTATGACCAATTGTATGAAAAACTCCAGTAGAGCAGAAGAGGAACCAAACAGCTAGCAAACCATGAAGATTAATTCCTACCTGGAAAAAAACGTCAAGCAATAAAGGTTATTATTCACTGCAGTAAAGGAACACATGGTTTAATGATTGCTGAAAAAAATATTTTAAAACCTAGCCTGATTTCATTAGACTGTTTATTTCAAATAGACTGAATATAGCTTGTCCAGCAATTACTTTCTTACCCTCAAAAATAGTTCTGAGGTGGAACATCTCTGACATCCTTCCTTTTCAGTATTTCTTATCTTCATGTTTAAAAATAAATATAAAATGAGCTCTTTGAGCTACAAAATTCAATTCCACAGTTTAAGGACATGGCGTTCAACCTCTTTCAAACTAAGCAGTATGTTATATTCATCATCCTTCTGGTCTGTGAACTCAGTGGTCTAACACACTGTCCTCTCTGCTCTTCCTCCTTCACAGGATGATGCCAACGCAGCACTCCATCGTGCTGCAGCAGTCCCAACGCTGTTCACCCTTCTGAACATGGCAGTTAACATGACTCTTGCAGTCCTGAAGAAACGGGGACCAAGCCAATTTCAACTGCAGTCTGAACAGAAAGATCGGTATGGTTGAGGAGCCCTAACCAAAAGCTAAAGGGACTGACAGTCTGCACCACCAAGATGTACACGATGGGTTTTAGCTTCCGTGTCCATTGTTAACGGAAAGAACCCGACCGTATGTAGGAATGACCGTATGTAGGAAGAGAACAATCGTCGTTCATTCTTCAGCAAATCATGCATCCCAGCATCTCAACCAAAAATAAAACATCCAAGCCTGGTTCCGTGTCCTTTGTTAACGGAAAGAACCCGACCAACTGTATGTAGGAAGAGAACAATCGTTGTTCATTCTTCAGCAAATCATGCATCCCAGCATCTCAACCAAAAATAAAACATCCAAGCCTGGTACCTGGCTGCACAGCAGGACAACCTGGATACCCAGTGGGTATTGTGCAAGGGCGAAGATGTACCAAGGGCAATCAAATGAACAATCACGCTCTAATGATAGACGTTGCTGATAGCTGGCACTTTCTCCCCCACTCCACAACCCAGGAAGCCTTTTTAAGCTGAAGCTGACTTACAGTATTGGGAAGCTGCTTTTGGGGGGAGGATGGGATTGGGTGCAAAGAGGGCCCAACTCTGTGTAGTCAGGCCGTAAGGGTATGTGGATCATCCAGATGTTCACAGCTCTCCCAAGCCTTTCCTGCAGTTATCCCCTCTCCCAAAACCCACACACATTTTCCTGCAATCAAGATAAGTTGCTAGGAAAAATCCTAGAGCAAACACAAAAGAATATAGGAAGTAGTCTGTTCCCCCAAAGATATATTGCAAAATAGTATTTTGAAATACAGGTGCGTTTAAAAGCCTGTCCTCTTCACAGAGAATCACAGAGTGGTTTGGGTTGGAAGGGACCTTAAAGCCCATCCAGTTCCACCCCCCCTGCCATGGGCAGGGACACCTTCCACTAGACCAGGTTGCTCCAAGCCTCATCCAGCCTGGCCTTGGACACTTCCAGGGATGGGGCATCCACAGCTTCTCTGGGCAACCTGTTCCAGTGCCTCACCACCCTCTCTGAGAAAAATTATTTCCTGAGGAAAAAGAGGATGAGGAGATTGCACAGCTGAAGAGATGGAGTGCTTCGCTGCTTCAGGAGTGCAGAATACCTCAGGAAGCAAGAACAGTTGTTTACATGCCCAGGAGATGGACCCCTGCCTGTTTCAAGTAACACCCCCCCGACTTCAAAATTACACCGAAGGTTAAATTCTTCACCTACTGTTAAAAAAAAAAATATTAAAAAAACCCAAAACAAAACCAAACCACACATACAAAAACCCCAAACCCTCTAATCTAAAGGCCACCTGCTCTACACTTCTCCCCCAGGTGAAGCTGTAGTGTAGACACCAAGGAGATGTGCTTTTACCCCCAGGTGAAGCTGTAGCAACCACACCAAGCAGATGTGCTTTTAGCAGCAGATTCCAAAGCGTATGCACTCTGACCAAGCCCTTCTCAACTTTCCTTGACATTCACCGCTTTGGTGTAACTCCGCAACACTGACGTTACAGATGTGCACGGAACTGAACGCAGGAATGAGCGAGGCCGGGTAACGCACACCCGATAAACACCGAGACCTGCACCGGCAGCCACGGCCGCGCGGCAGCCACGGCCGCGCCGCTCGCCCCAGGAGCCATTCCAAAGTCATGGAGTCGGTGAGGGCGGAGAGACGCCACCTTCACTTCACACGCGTGAATCTGAAAGTCAAGCTTGGCCTCCCTGCGTGGGGAAGGGCGGCAGAGGCCAGCTCCCTTCATACCCACCGCCGTCCCCCACAGAGGGCCGGGGTAGGGCCACGGCGCCGTCCCCCTTCCCCTCAGGTCGCCATGCTCACCGGATCCGGCGCCCAGACGAGCTGCGCCACGA
>NW_010269975.1:0-1228 GCF_000690775.1 Eurypyga helias
CTGTGCCACACAGCTTGGTGTCGTCTTTATACTGCTAACAAGTGGTGCAGATTCTTGCTTTTGTAACTGGAGAAATGTGATGGTTCAGCTAGAAAGGCATTGCTGGCCACTCTGGGTTTTCTGCAGTTTCTGACCATATCTAAGCAGTGATGTTTGGCCAGCAGCTAGGTCTGTGCGTTGTGTTTGGGCTCAGACTTGGAATTTTGATTGGGAATCATGAACATGCTGCAGTATCCTGAGGATGAAGCAATTACTTTAATAGATGCTTCTGTCTTATTACTGGCCATCCCTTTCTCAGTGTTGCCTTCTGTAAAATGAAATATTTACCACCAGACTCCTGCAGTCTTCAAAATAGTGAAGTATTGTATTGCATATTAATGTAGCATAATAATAGTAGTATTCAGAGATTAGAGGCTGTTTGTGCAGAAGAAAAAAAAAACCCACGTTATTTCATTATCTTTATTTAATCTTGCAAATGGAAAGTCTGTGTGGCCCAACATTCATCTCTCTGCCTCTGGGGTTTTTGTTTAACTTGGGTCCAAATGAGCTGATTTCTAGACCTTTGCTAGCTGATCCTTGATTTTTATGATAACTGGCTTCTTGTGGCCTCTCTCCTCCTCTCCTTTGACACCATGTAGTACTTTGAACTTCAGTTCTAATAACCGAAGGTGGGGTTTGCAGGTAATGAATTCAAAGCAAACATTAAATCAGGATGTGCCCAATGACTGTTTCACTTGATTAGCATTTGACTGCATAGGGAACCTGAAAAGTGCTTGATAGATACAATCTAAAGCTTTGCAGTGGCACCAGAAGATATTACTTGTTTAATGTCAGCACTAAATAATGTAATGTTGATACTGTTGTCAAATGTCAATTTTCATTGCTATTTTCAGTGCAGCTTGATTTCTGGAAAATGAATACATCACAGTTTCAGAAATTCTTACAGCGTTAGAGACAGCGTTCTAAAGAAAGACAGCTTCTTTGCCCCAGACACCAAATTTTAAAATTATTTTTTAGGTTTTATTCATTAAGGTCAAAAGGAGGAAATAAATTTCAGACTTTCAGATTTTAGATTATAATTTTGAAAATCTTGTGATCTGAGACTGTTTCTTGGGCAAGAAAAGCAGCTCTCTGCATCATTAATGAAGTATCAGACTTCTATGAATAATATGCTGGCTTAATTAAAAAGTGTTTAACCAAATATTTAAATTGAAGCAAATGTAGGGAA
>NW_010269975.1:1240-73369 GCF_000690775.1 Eurypyga helias
TGATTAGAAAAATGTTAAGAAATACTTAATTCACTGCAAACCTGAGAGGTGAATAAAGTGTTAGAAAGTATGGACTCCTATCTTAGAAACATAAGAGCTTTGAGAGTGCCTGTCACAAAATACCGATGGCTGTTTCGCCCCTGTGGTCCATCAAAATCTTTGTCTTTGTTCCCACCACCCAAAGCCTCTGTGTGTGGATGCAATTAGAAAAATGTTAAGAAATACTTAATTCACTGCAAACCTGAGAGGTGAATAAAGTGTTAGAAAGTATGGACTCCTATCTTAGAAACATAAGAGCTTTGAGAGTGCCTGTCACAAAATACCGATGGCTGTTTCGCCCCTGTGGTCCATCAAAATCTTTGTCTTTGTTCCCACCACCAAAAGCCTCTGTGTGTGGATACATCAAGCACCTGCAATAGAATTTGTTGGAAATGAAACCCAAACACTATCATCTCCTCCGGTGGCAGTCTTGCTTAAATGTATTTGTGTCAGTTGTTTGTGTACATACATTATAAATATTTCTTCAGCATATTGTATTCTGACATAATTCAATGGCTTTCTTTCAAAGTACAAGTGAATATTAGTCCACTGAATTGCATTACTACTTGGGAACTCCCTTTGGTCTTTTTTCTTAGTCATCAAGTATACCACAGCAGTCTAATGCTGCATTTTACTAAAGTACAGCTAAGAAGACTTTATTCTCTGAAGCGGGGCACAGGATCCTCAGCTATAATGTGACCACATCAGTTCCCACAGATGGAAGGAGAAATTCAGTTTCGTATATTCAATACATTTTCAAGGTGAGGCCGTGATTTGTGTAGCTATAAATCTCAGTGCTGAGGCTCTTGGTCAGCTTTTCTTTGATGCATTGTTAAAACGTGCTGATGGTGAGACACCCAAAAGCCAGTTTGCTGCTGAAGTCAATGTATGGCTCTGTCATTTCTGAAAATGACATTGCAAGAATGTTGTCAGGAAAGCGAAGACAGAATTGAAAAGTCAAATCTTCAAGGAGTTAGGAAATGTAAAAATTAGAGCTCCTTCACTGACTTTGAATCTTGATGAATATTCAAGCATTTTGCAGGCCCGGATTATTCAGTGATGTGACTCAAAATACAGATGTGGGACCTACCATGGCTTCATGCGAATTCCCGTTATTTTACACATTCAAACTCCTTCACAAGCAGAGTTCACAGAGGCCATCTGTAAGAGAGCAAAACTATTGGTTTGCATGCTGCAATTTTTCCCAACTCCCTAATAAGCTCTACGCATCACGACATTTTGTTTGAGGTTTCCTTACTTTCACTTTCTCAGATGGAACTTTATGTTGAAAACCGCGTTGCTGTGAAGCTGACAAGGGCTCCTGGGCTTCCTTACCTGAGACTAATTGTGTGTGTGTACATATGGGGAAGCGTGTAAGGGAGGATTGGATATGCTTGACAGGGATCCTGCTTTCTTTCTACTCCTCTGACATTGCTGAAACCTTCCTCCAAGTGTCCTTTTCCCTTTTGGAATGGACACACTTAACAGATACAGTCCTTAACAAAGGCTTAGATGTTAGATCTTTTTGCTGCCCTATGTGTACATACAAGATTGTTCTATTTATTTGTGCTCTGAAAGCACTTAGTACCTCTACTAATTGTTGTTACCCTTCTTAAAGTTATCTTGACAAAACCAGCATACTTCCGTTCTGCCTGAGCTTGTGAGAAAGAGTAGGAAAGCAAGCAAAATCAAGATTCCGGCTGACGTGCATGGCAACAGCGGCCTCCTTCCAGTTGGAATTAATCAATTGTGTAGCCGTGTGAATCAATTGTCTGCAGCATGCTGCCAACTTATTATTTAGAAAGTGAAAATGAATGTTAGGTAATCACTTGGAGCAAATGACTGAAAGGGTTAACTGCAGGGTTGGTACTGATAGAAGGCAAACTATAGAAGAAACATCTTCTTGATATAACACAGTTTTACCTTGGGATGCACTAATGGTCCAATTGGCCACAACACGGAGTTGCTTGCTATCAGTGCTAGGATATTTTTCTCCAATTTTGAATGAAGAATTTCAGGGTTTTAAGTGAATTTCAGGAGGCTATATTGATTTACATCTCTCATCCATTTAAGGTTATATGTTAGGCTACGTATTTGTAGCAAAAAGTAGAAAACCACAGGTACCTAAAAGGGATCCAAGTTTGTTTGTTTGATCTTTGCGTCTGTACAAGCATCCTTTTTCTCTGCGACCTTTTCAAGTTGCAAAGGCTTCTAAGGAAATCAGGAGTTTGGTGAGATTAAGCAAATGGGCAAAACTGGCCACTGGAATCAAAACCATACCTCGCTGTTTATGGGGTAGATCTGCTCTTATGTAGACAACATGGTTTGTTGATGTTTGTCTTGGCTCTTGGCTACCATGGTGGAGGAGCCTTAGCAGTTCTGTAGGAAAAAAACGTTTATTATGAATGAACAGGTCATTGCATTTTGTTGTTGTTTTATGTTGGTTTTGCTCTGTGTATCTACAAACATTCCCCACCCTCCACCCCCACCCCCCTTTCAAGTTTTCCTTTACTTTGTGATTGATATTATAGGAAACTAACTCCTCAGTTCATACCTTAAATAGTTTTGGTCTCCATCTGTGCCTACAAGGAAGATAAACATAACAAAGGATGCAACATAGGCACTACAAAGACATAAATGACAGCTGAAGGAGGACTAGTAATTTTGGAGATTCATGTGGGAAAATGTTCTTGAACTATCGTTACCATTCTTAATTCAAAGATGCATTTTTTAGGGTGTACCAGAAGGTTTCCCACGTATCCCAAGATAACACATGAAAACTCATTTCGTAACTGTCATTATGTCTGGAAAAATATTTAGAAATCCTGTGGTTTAGGAATAGGAACTGGATGGATCTGCACAAAACCTCTTCATTGGGATGCTGACTATTCAAAACTATTCAGGTGATTCAGACCTTTTGGTAATAATGAAAGAACCTGCTGCCTTAAACAACAAGAATGACACAGCAGAGGAAAATCAGCCTCATAAAGCATATTGGAAGCATTCAGAAAAATCCCTCAGTGCTTTCTACAACAGGAAGCTACGCAATGTATGGATTCTTTGTCCAACAGCTTATCATGCCTCCTTTAAAATATAATAATAATTGTAATCAAGTATCTGTGACTTTAATGGTATAGAAAAAATTTTCATGTGTGTCAGTAATTCACCAGAGCTGGCAGAAAACCTATTAAGTTGTATCAATCTCAGTAATATAATATCATCAAAGACTGGGTAATGAGAAGGAAGAGGAACTTGAAGAGAAACTAATGACAATAAAAACTCGTTACTACTTCTCAACTAAGAATATATAATTTCAGTGTAAAAAAGGTGGTATTACCAGAAGGAAACTACATATTGGACTTATTTTCCTATGTAGTTTGTAGATAAAGACAGATGTTTTATTTTTAAATGCTAGAAATTACAGCATTGTTCCATATCCTGACACTCCAGGAGCTTGTTTAGCAAGTGCCAACCATGTAGCATCGTAAATGGGGACACAAAGTTGCCCCGTAACTTTATCCATGGCTTATACCAGTGTCTTAAAAAGAAAACCCTACTGAGGCTGGTGCAGACATCCTGCACCTGAACGGTCATCTTTTGCGGTCAATTGAAAGTACTGTACTGTAAATGCAGTTTAAGATGTTACATGTCTCTGCTAGTAGCTACTGCCTGTGCATCGGATATTGGGCAAAGCTTACGCTCTGTTACTCAGCTAACAACTCCGTGAACCCTTAAGATGCAAGCATCCTAAGAATTTGGTTAAGGCCTCTTTGTTAGGTTATTGTTGAAAGTCCATGTGTTTTTCCCCATTTTGTTCATGTGCAATGCTATAGAGAGCTTTAGAAAACAGCATTGTTAAACAGAAGCGAAACGTAACATTGAAAAGAGTCGTGGAATCATGGAATCATTTAGGTTGGAAAAGACCTTTAAGATCATTGATTCTAACTGTAAACCTAACACTGCCAAGTCCACCACTGAAGCACATCCCTAAGTGCCATGTCTACACATCTTCTAAATACCTGCAGGGATGGTGACTCTACCACCTCCCTGAGCAGCCCATTCTAATGCTTGACAACCCTTTCAGTGACGAAATATTTCCTAATAGCCAATTTAACAGGACTGTTAAGATATCAGGGCTATCAGACAAACAGCCTGGGGTAGATGTTTGCTGATATGCAGGAAATAGACAAAGAGGCCTGCAAAATACTGCTAAGATAGAATCATAGAATCACTGGGTTGGAAAAGCCCTTAGAGATCATCCAGTCCAACCGTATCTGTCTGCCACTAAACCATATCTCTCAGCACCTCATCCACCCGTCTCTTAAACACATCCAGGGATGGTGACTCCACCACCTCCCTGGGCAGCCTGTTCCAGTGCGTGATAACCCTTTTGGTGAAGAACTTCTTCCTTACGTCCAATCTAAACCTCCCCTGGCGCAGCTTGAGTCCATTCCCCCTCGTCCGATCATCTGTCATTAGGGAGAAGAGACCAACACCCACTTCTCCACAACCTCCTTTCAGGGAGTTGTAGGCAGTGATCAGGTCTCCTCTCAGCCTCCTCTTCTCAAGGCTAAACAAGCCCAGTTCCCTCAGTCGCTCCTCATAAGACATATTCTCCAGACCCTTCACCAGTTTTGTGGCCCTTCTCTGGACACGCTCCAGTACCTCAATGTCTTTCTTGTAGATAAATTCAGTGGAGTTTATTTTGTGCTACAAGAGGTTAAAAGCCTAAGAGGTATATGATTAAAATTGATGGATATGAAGCTCTGTAATACCTTCACAGCTAGTATGTAACATAGGAGATGAAATTTCAGTGGTAAAGAACAGACAGAAGAATACTTAGCTATACCTCCATTTTGGTACCTGGTTGGTGAAGCCATCCTTCAGCAATTGAAAAAAAAAGATTGGTTATAATATATTGATTGTTTAGAAAGTTTAATCTAAGCAAGTGTGTCGGGTTTTTGTGGTGAGGAGTAATTGTAGTGGAGGAAGGACCATAGGGGTGGCTCCTGCAAGAAGCTGCTAGAAGCTCCCCTGGCTCCAAGTCGGACCCACCTCTGGCCACTGCCGAGCCAGCCAGTGCCTCTGCAATTAACATATTTAAGTGGGGAGGACACAGGAAGGAGTTGCAGTGGAAGTGGAAACAGTATGCAGAGACGAGTGGGATGTGAGAGAGACAACCAGGCAGACACCAGGGTCAGAGCAGAAAGGCAGGAGGAGGTGCCGGGAGCAGAGGTTCCCCTGCAGCCCATGGGGAGAGGGCAGGCTGTGCCCTGCAGCCATGGAGGGTCACGGGGGAGCAGAGACCCCCCTGCAGCCCAGGGAGCACCCCACGCCAGAGCAGGCGGCTGTGCCCGAAGAGCCCGTGACTCTGTGGTCAGCCCACGCTGGAGCAGTCCGCTCCTTAAGGACAACACACCCACGGAAGGGACCCACGCCGGAGCAGTGAGAGGAGAAAACTGCAGCCCGTGGGAAGGACTCATATCAGAGTCATGGAGGACTGTCTGCCATGGGAGGGAGCCCACGCTGGAGCAGGGAGGAGTGTGAGAAGACCTCCTCCCCCAGGAGGAGGAAGGAGCAGCAGAGACAGTGTGTGGTGAACTGACTGAAAACCCCCATCCCCACACACTGTGTCACTTAGCGGGGAGGAGGTAGAGAAATAGGGAGCAAAGCTGAGCCCGGGAGAAAGGGAATGACGAGGGAAAGGTTTTTAAGATCTTTGTTGGTTTGTCTCTTGTTGCCATACTCTCATTTTAATAGGTAACTAATTAAATTGATATTTCTTCCCCAAGTCGAGTCTGTTTTGCAGTCGAGTCATAACATAACAGGTCAGTGATCCCTCCCTGTCCTTGCCTTGACCCGTGAACTTCTTATATTTTCTTCTCCCCATCCCACCGGGTGGAGGAGTGAGCGAGCGGCTGCGTGGTCTTTTGTTGCCGGCTGGGTATAAACTACAATAGCATGTGATCTTTTTTTCTGTTTTGTCACAGTACTTGAGAGTATGCTTGGTTAGCTCTATGTATGAAATACTCAGATAGTTTGCATTACAGTGAAGTGCTGTATTGATTTATATTTTAAAGAACTATGTGCATTTTGGTACCAAAATTGCATGAGATCATCAAACTCCGTTAGGTTCCTGTTTCTGCTGTGCGAATTCAGGCTGGTTTGGAAGTTCAGTTCCTGGACTCCTTTCAGCTAATTTTTCTTTTGACAACTGTGCATCTTCAGATATCAGTGACCATGATTTGACTGTGTTCAAGAAGTTTATCTGAGTTTAGGACAGTGCATGAGAATATGCTGAAAATGAAGTGCCTTTAAATTTTTATTATTCTATAGTGATTTAAATAAATCTGGAAGTTTAGCTTGTTTTCAATAAGCCTTGTTTTAAATACGAGTCCTTTCCTCAGTTTTTAAGATTTGACTTTTTTTTTTTTTGTGGTTATGTTTGAACACCCCAATTTTTTTGGCTGACAGCACTTTCCTAAATTAGGGAGGAACTTTTATCTCTTCTGTGCAGCTGAGAAGCAGGAGGAGAGAATTCACGGCATGCCTCAAGGTGTGCAAGAGCAAGGAATGAAGTCTGGGTCTCCCAAGTCCTTGACTACAGTAATGTCAGTAAATCTAGAAACTGTAAACTGCCTTCTTGATTAATTTCTTTTCATGCAACTGCTCAGTCCCACCTGGGCCAGCGAGTGATAACTAGTTTTAGGTATGAACATTTACTCCTCTACTCTGATTAAGGGCAGACAGAAAGTGTACGGTGAGTATAAACAATTGCAGCTAGCACTTGCAACTACTTCTTGTCTCAGTGCTGAAAAATACTGGGCTATGGCTGACTAGTACTGCTTTTTCTTAAGCGTTATAATCCCCTTTGAATTCACTGTCTGAGTTCCCTGGACTAGCATTTGTTAGGCCAACCCTGGGCTAAACCATCCTTTTTCTCCAATTACAGGCATTGGCATCAGTGTTTTTTATAAATCTTCTTTTTCAACAATTTTTTTCCCCATGGATAAGATTGGGATATTGAATGACTACCTTTCTGTAAGCTAATCTAATAATGCAATGATTTTCAGACTCTTAGGTACAAAACGAGAGAGAAGCCTCTTTAGACTTCCTGCTTAATAAGATTTACAGTGTTTTCTATTAACTACAGACATAGTTTCATTCCTAGCTCAGAGTATGTTCGCTTCACAGTCAGGTCTCCTAAATCAATGCCTGCTTCTTTTTTCAGCAGTTTTTCATCTATTTTGATTGCTGCTGGTCGCAGGCCAGTCTTGACCTATTTTACCACTTCCATTTCATTGCTGGCCAGCCGCTGTGCCCTAAGCTCATGCACTGACCTCTGTTCATCCCCACCTTTCTCTCCTTCAGCCCTTTCCTTTACATCCTACCTACATCTGCCCTCTTTTGGCAGTGTGAGACTTTCAGAGCTCATCCTGGCTTTTTTTGTGTATGCTGATGTCTGAGAAAGAAATAGCTTCTTTTGTTCAGTTTACCTTGTTTAGGTGAAAACACATTAGAAAAGGTAAGCAAGATCCAGCAGTCTCATTTCAGATAAGCAGGTACCTCTGATCTTTTTGCAACTTTTAGGATATCAGATATTTAAATTATAGCCTTAACAGCAACATAAATTCTGTAATAATCAACTTCTGTCTCTGGTGAGATTTGTGTTCAGGAAAAATGACAGGTGTGTACCCTCAGTTTTCAATTATATAATGAAAATAACATAACTTGCTGATACATAGTCTTAGTATATAATTTTTCATACATAAAAGAGTATTTTTTTAAACCAGATCCTAATTATATGAATAATAACTAACACACACCTACTCTACTTTTCTTCATGTAGGTGGTTGTTGGAGTGCTCTCCAGCAGAAAGCCTGTGGTCTGTTTACTTCTATTTTACGTATTTCCTGCTTTTCAAAATGAATGCTCTCGACTTTACTCCGCTTTCTCTTACCTTACACTGACTTAACTGTGTTGACTTCAACCAAGTTAACCATAATCTTCATTTACGTAGGAGGTAAATTGTGCACATTTAGCTAATTCTCTAGGTGTCTGGGCTTGAAATGGAGTGTAATGGATCTTAGTCACTGCTATGTTTTCATGCAAACTGTTAAAACAACACTTTATTTGCAGAATTTCCCAAAGCAGCATAAATTAAAGAAGTTCACGAGCATGCTTTTGGCTGCAGAAATGCAAACTAAAATGCGCTGATTTCACAGTGAATGGGCCCTGGGAGAGGGGAAGGAACTTTAGTAGGATTAGGGAAACTCCAAAATACCAATGGCCAACAAACATTTCCAGCTGTGACTCCTTACTATTTTCTTAATATTTTCTTAATGCAGCCTTTTCTATTTTTACTTTTATTTTCCATTTGAAGCTGAAGTAGGTCTCTGCAAGTGCAGTTAGGAAGCAATAGAGTGTAACTAAATATGGAAGATAAAACAGAGCACTTTGTCACTCTTGTTTTAAAACCAGACATAAAACAAACCCATCGTTAGTGCGCAATGTTTGGGCAGGAGGATGTAAACATAAACTTATGATGAGCCAACTGGGAGCTGGTGGGTCAGGTTCAGAGGACAGACCAATGCAGGCAACGCGGTGCTGGGTGTCCCCCTACACACTGCCTGCTCAGGGAGGAGTAGGCGAGACCTTCCTCCGGTGACGGGAAGAAGCCTCACATGGACAGGCACTGGTGCTTGTGGGGGACCACCCCAGGCACTGCGGGAAGGACAACAGAGCAGGGCACAAGCAATTCAGGAGGCTTCTGGAGTACACTGGTGACAGCTTCCAGACAAAGGCAATCAGGGAGCCAGTGAGAGGACATGATCTGCCTGGACCTGACATTTTAAACAAGGAGAAACTACTCGTCAGGGTTGTGAAGGTACGGGGCAGCCTTGGGGTGATGGAGTTCAGAAGGAGATGAGAACAATAGTAGGGTCACAACTCTGCTTTTTGGGAGAACGTGTTTTTACAATGTTTCCCATAACATTCTCATGGACAAACTGATGAAGTACGGACTGGACAACTGGGCAGTGAGGTGGACAGAGATCTAGGGTCTGACAATCTCCAGTTCACACAACAAAGCTTCTGAAAGCCTAAGGGTCTTCTCTTTACCTGCCTCTGTTCTTGGGTAATGATCACTGGCAAGGAAGCAATTTGAAAAAGGACCTGCATGTTATCCAGTTCACCCCTGCCCACTGCTGAGCTAGTCACAGAAATTCTTCAAAGTTGCATGGGGAACTGTAAGTTCACTCAATATGATCATATTTGGAAAAGGAAAAAGAAGAAAACAGCTGTTAGTGAGATCTCTTGGTCCATGGACCAGCCTGCAGGGAGACCCACTGGGTGTAGTTATTTAAAAAGACATCAAACAATATAGGAAACACAACACAGTAATGGAATAAGAGGATGTAATTTAAGTTTCACTTAGCAGGGGCAACAGCAATGCCTTCAGGCCCATTCTCTGCTCCCAGGAGCCGCTAACTGTTTTCGACTTCTGTCTCCTGTGTGATACAGAGATGAACACGCTGTTTTTTCCTTCCGAGAAAGAGCATCTCTGTGTGGTAGCACAAGTTCAGACATACCCATCCCTGCTTCCACATCAGCTCTGTTTTCACACTGCTCTCCCTGGCTTTCTTTAACTCCCATTTGTTTTTCGATGCTGCTTTCTTTCTTAGTTGGTAATGAAAATTTTTAGATTCTTCTATCTGTTTTGAAGAAATTCAGATGAGGTGTATGCCATTCCATTCTCACACTATCTTAGTGAATATCCATTGTTCCCTGTTCACCAGCTTTTGTCTCTGCTGTACAAGTATTGTTGAATTGAAATAGCCTTCTGGGGAAACCAGTCTGCCAAATGAGTAGATATGTGAGAGAATGAGCAGTGAATCAGTTTTATGAAAAGCTCTGAGTCCGAGAAGATGGGAAAACTAGTTCTTGCAGACCTCTGATTGGATCTCTCCTCCCTTTTACATTCAACACAAACCAGTATATATTTCACGTCTCTTTATAAAGTGTTATACTTAAGGAAAATCTTTGGGAAATTATCTCCTTTTCTGTAGAAATCTCTTTGTTAACAGCTATAAAATTAGATCCCTGCCAGAGACTTCCTGCTTTTCCAAAACAACTCAGTTGTCATCTATTTTATATCGATGAGATCTAGAAAAGCTGTAATTCCTGCTCTTGTTTTATGCTTAATACTTTGTCTTTGTCTTCTCTGTCTCCCATGGACATCTTTATGAGTATGTGTTACCCCAGACTCCAATCCTCCCCCACTGTTTATCTTCCAAAGGTGACTGAGGAGTAGGACTGAAAACCACAAAGGATTAAATCTCTATCTCAGGCGAGGGGCTGGTTCCCCATATTCCCTGGGTTACCCAGGCTGCCCCGGCTAAAGCGGCTCTCGTCACTCACTGCTTGGGTCGCTTCAGTGATTGCTTTAGTCCAAGTTATTTACATCCATCCTTCACATCCTTCACTCCTCATCCTCCCACCCAGGCTTTCCAGCTTTGCCCCTTCACATCTGCTGGGCACTCCTTTATGTCAGACTCTTTTCCCAGTTTTGACAATAGACTTTCTCCCTTTTATCCCATAGTAAGTCCCAGCTCACTGCTCTTTCCCCTTCTCTCCCACTAACCACTGCAAATGGATATCCTTGAGTCTGTGGGATTTTTAAACATCTCCAGTGAAAAGATACCATTCATCTTGATCTCCCCCACGTTCTGGGAGCTTATCTGTTACTCCTCAATAATATGTTGTACTCAACAACTGGAGTTTTACTGCAGAAGGCCTTTGTATGAAGAAGTCAGGATAGGAGTAATCCCCCCCTTCCCTCCTAATTCGAAATTCTCCTACTCCACCTACCAGCCATTACTTCTAGTTATGTGTTTCTCTGGTAAATTAGAGTCCTTTATTGCCCTTCATTTTCTCTCTGTAGGGATACTTACACACTAATCAAGTCATTGTTCAACCTTTTTGATAAGGTAAACATTAAGATTTTTAGGTCTGTCACTGAAAAATATTTTCTCCAACCTTCAGGTTGTTTTGTTCGGTTTTTTGGGGGGAAGGGGAGGTTAGGGTTTTTTCTGCCTCCCTATTCTTTTGCAGTCTGTCTCAAAATGGGACGCCAGAACTTCTGGTTATGGCTCACGCTAGAAGCAGTGGTGCTGTATTTAACAGGTCTCTATGACTCTATCTCGACCCTTGTGTCCACTCTCATTTTTATTGAAAGCAAGGAAACCTTTTATGTTGATAACTTACCTTGGCAAGAGACTCTAAGGTTTAACAGTGGGTTGTGTGGTCAGGCATGTCCTTTCTTCATTTTCAATTTGCTATCTGCTACTTTGTTTGACTTCCTCCGTGCTTCTGATAGAAGAGACTGTGAACAGCCTTTCCCTGCTCACCTACTCCATGTCACTCATGATTTTATAGACCTGTATCATAACCCTCCTACATCAATTTCAAAACTACTGATTTTCATGGCAGGACTTCCATCCTCTAAGAATAACCTTTGTTACTTGAAAAAATACAGAGGTATTTATTAGTATGTGTTTATATTACAGTAAAGGCTTTTTGAATGAACTGAGCTCCCTGAGTGGTCTGTGTTGTTCTTAACAGTTCCCCTCTCCTCATTATTTATTATTATGTCTGTGCTTGCTAAGAAATAAAAAGGCTGTAATATTATTTCTGTGCAATTATCTTCTTTATAAGCCTCTTCGGAAAACTCTGACATTCGGTCTTTTTTATACTTTTTCTCCCAAACAGGTTGACAGTAACCACAGCTCAGTAACACTAATGTCACCTAATTAAGTGCAGCATGCAGTCTTAGAAACTTAAACATGATTAGCCAAATACCATCGATCAATTTATGATTTTTTTTGCAATGAGTATTCTTACAGAACTTTTAATGTAAAGGATTGCAATGCCTAACACTTATAAAACCCACTATTAATCCTTCTCTTTTAGGGAGACAGATTAGGAAATCTTTAACTGCATAAATTCAGGTGAATTTAACCCACTGTTAGGCTTTTGCTGCAGTTTTTTGTTTTACATGCATCAAATACGATCTTATGCATAAAAAATATCAAGGGTTCCCTTTTACATGGCAAGAGCAGCTCTGCAAACACTTGTTTGCGTGGAGAGGATCACTTGTGAGCTTCTTGGAAAATATAAAAAGCCTATCTTTTCTGTTCTTGCCTGCATCATATACTGGCACAAAGACAATCTCCCGAATGAGTAACCTGTTCCAGGTGCTTGGTGTTCTCAGCCAACAACATTGCCTGAAAGGGTTTGGGTGCTGGTGTGGTTTTTAACATTGTGCTGGTGATAATTTGAAAGAAATCAACCTGCAAAGTATTCTGCTACCAAAAAAAAAAAAAAATCTCATTAAACTGGGAATGTAAGGAAATAATTGGTAATTCCTTGGCACTGGTCTGTTAAAAGTGTTCAGCACGTAGTGTTGAATGCGCCTTCCCAAGAAATTACATAAGGGAATTAGAGAAAAGATTTGGAGAGAAACAGGTTTTTGCAGTCTTGAAGAGGTGACATCCTAACCTGGTATTGAAAACAATTTCTGTGGGGGGGAAAAATAATGTTAAAAATAGTTCAAGTATCTTTTCAGTTACTTAGAAAAGTTGGTCAGAGTGAATAGTAGCCTTCTTTTCCCAGCTGCTCCTAATGGAATTTATTTTTCAAATTAGGATGTTATTTGTGTTTCTGAGGATTTTGTATTTCAAAATAGTGCAGTTAGAAACCGCGTAAAAACTGTATCTCTGAGTCAAATAGCCTGTTCAGAAGGCAGCTGGTTAACACAGTGTTTCTTGGGACACCTTCAGGATTTGCATTATTCAGAAGCACTTTAAGATGCCCGTAAGCAGGCCTTTCAATCCAGTTCATGTGAATATGAGAACGGGGACATGACCACAGAATAATGCAGGCTCTGTGCAGTGTTTGCCTCTTGCTACCATCCTGATACAAGTAGGACTGGGTGCCTTTAAGGAGTACCTGTACAAAGCCTGGAAGAAACAAATGTAGAAACTTGGAACAATCCCTGCAGTACGCTGAAAAACATGTCTAAAGCCTGACCATAGCTTGCTGCCAGAGCAAAGAGAGATGAGTCTTTCAGATGCTTCTAGCTGATATTTGGAGGGAGTCAAAGGTTTACCAGTACTTATAAAGATGGAAAAATGCAAGCTTGATTTTTAGAGCTGTTGTGATTGGACTTGATACCATTACTATACTAAGTTTTTGATATAATTTTGAGCAGGTGATTTCCTTCCCTTCACAAGAAAGTAGCACTTACCTTTTTAAAATAGTTTGAATTGCTGGAAAAAAACATTTCATCTGTTGTTCCAAGATCATAAGACAATGTGAGAGTGAGAATAGACTTGTGTGATGCTTCACAGCAAAAATAGATACCATGAGAATTAAATTTATAGTGAACTATTCACAATATAAAATGTTTCCCACACTAGGACTGTTTTAAAGTTTCCTTGGTGCAACTAAATGAATACCGGTGTAATAACAGACTCAGACTTGATCTCCCACTTCTCTCTTAGGTCCTTTGCTTCTGTTTTACTGGAGGGAGGAGAATACTTGTTGTATAAGTTCTCTCTCTAAATTTCTATAAACTAGGCCAAAAGTAAATAAGGAATTATTCTTTCTCCAGCTTTTCCCTGTCCTGTCACATACATATACATTCATACTCTCAGAAATAGCATGCTCTTTATGCAAAGGCTCCCCTCTTTTGAAAAAAAACCAATGCATTTTTGAAACATTTTATAAGCAGCAGAGAATTTGATTACCTCATGCTCCTAAATTCAGCTGTTAATTATTTATTTGGAAGCGTTTGGGTGGGCTACCACAATTAGCCTTGACATATTAAATAAATAGTTTTTTACAGTAATTGGTGGTTGATGCCACGCTGCTTAGAATAGGTTTCAATATTTCATTCCTGTCTTGGAGCTAGCTGTAATTTTTAATTTTGTAAAACACTTTAGGACACCGTAAGAAAAAATAATCACATTACCACAAGTGAGAAGTGTTGAGTAAATTTCTTTTACAAAAATGCACCCGTTATAAATTTAGCCCTTAATTGGTAGCATTACAAAGTGCTGAGATGGAAAACAAACAGGAGGAAACCTAATAATCCGTAACGTCAGGAGTCTGCACCTGCAGCTTGGTCGTGATCTGCTTGCCAGTTTGCATACAGGCTGTGGAAGAGGTAGAAGCTTTCAGTAGTAAGACAAAATCATCTTCAGATAACTCTGTGCCTGTGGTGGAAAGGTGTCCAGCTGAGGAAACAACAGGTAGGCGATGACCTTTCAGTTCTTATTTACTTTTATGGTGTCACCTAAAGGGCTTTCCTGTGGTCTCCTTCCAAGGCAGCAGGGCAAGTCATTGGTTCTCCAGGTTTCCTTTCTGCCAGGCTGCAGTCTCTCCATTGGCAAGCTGGCCTCTGCATTTTTTCCAGTCTGTTGTTTGCTTCCAGCTCTGGGCAGGCAACTTGGGTTTCTCACATCACGGTCAACTGGATGGGGGAAAAGCCCCAGATCTGGCTGCATGGTGATACATTTGGGCTGTGCAGGTATATAGATCTGGCTCTCAATATCTTTCAGCTGACTGGAAGATGTCCAAGCTAAAGGACTCTTCTACTCACTCTGGGCATCCTAACAAAATAAGGGAGCAGCAGGATTTGGGTTTGCATAGCAAGTCTACCCATTCAGGAGCTCATTTGGCATTCCTTAAGCTGCCTCTCCTTCCATCACTATCCAGGTAATCTGCACCTTGAAGACATACAAAGATGATAAAACGGGCACTTTGAGAGCTTTACTGTATTTCAGTCTGTCATGACTTCAGCAGGGTAAGATGTTGTCTGTATATCCTAGTTGACTTTTTTGTCAGGGAGCTTCAGCGTGCTGGTTCTTCCCATTGTCTCTGGGTTAGGTCAAGTTCAGAGGCTCCTTGCTTTCAGTTTAGGCAGAGTTCATAATATGATACACTGATCTGTTGTGGTGAGCCCTTCCAGTAGCAAGTTCCTCCTGCTATTGTAGGTCCTTCCATTCCGTGTTTGGGTCCAAGTTTCAGACACATGCTCCTGGCTTACTCATCAGTTTGAAGAGCAGTTTTGTCTTCTGAAGTTCTCCGACCTCTCCGTCTCCAGAGGGATACGGGTTGTTCCCTGTGGACATTACTTGTGCAATTGGCCGCAAGCTTCTATGATGAAAAATGCTGACTATAGTTAAAAATCCTAAAACAACCGGTTTTGCACTGAAAGACTATAAGTTGTAGAGAGCTGATTATATTTCTACTCTTTTCTGCTTATAGGAAGTTGCATTTCAAAGGCTGCTCCATAATGCTGGAGGTTTGATGGGTGCAAATTTTCAAATGATGGACGTTATGCAAGATGATCTCTGTATCAGTGTGCTGAGAGAGCAGTTAGTTCTTCCTCAGTAGTTGGCATGAGGGTAACATTTTTAGCCCTGTCTTCCTTTCCTTACTAATCAGAATTCTGTTTCATTTTGCAAATATATAATTGCCCTGTACAGCTAAAGCCATTGACCTCGCTGTGTTAAAAACTACTATGACAATATTCTGAGAGGCTGAGAAGAGAGACAGACTTTTTACCCCGGTATCACTATATTTCCTCTGCAGTGCCTTGTGTTAAACTTCCATCTTCATCAGGACCTCCTTCAAGAAACAGTAGCCACAGACATATCTTCTAAAAAGCAACCAGATTTTTGGGGTGGTGGTGTATGGATGGGTGGGGCAAAGTGTATGATAGAGTATCTAATATATCATAGGGGACCTATATAAATTATCCTTGGAGGAGAATTAAGTGCTTGACTCTCCAAGAGGCCAGGTTTTGGGTTTTTTTCATTGGCCTGTAGGAGGGAAGAAGCTTTGAAGGAGGTACAGTAACATATGTGATGTGAGGAGCTGTGATAGACTTTGCTGCTTATTCTGCACTTCTGCAGGGATAATGTCTGACCTGGAAGAATTCCTCTTATTGTAAATCCCTGCCGCACCAATGATTTGCGATAGTATTTCTGTAACCTGTTGCTTAGTCAGTGGAGGGAACAAGAAGAATCCTGCTTTCTTTCCTCTTTAGAAGTTCCCAGTGCATTATTGTGGCCTCTTACATTGAGTTGTTTCTCTTCCTCTGCTCCTGTCGCATACTAAACTGCCCTTTTCAAAGGGCTGAACTTTTTGTAAGATAAACTTGTGAACTGACTCTGACAGACTGTTGTCTAATACTGAAGGAGATAAGCCTTTTTAGCCTTTATCTGTTCCTTTAGGCATCTGTATAAATTCAGACAGTGGTATTTGATGTCATGATTGGTTGAATTTTAATAGGAGTTTCAACTAAATCTTAATAGAACTTTTACAGTGGCAAATAAAGGCAATTATATACACAGGTCAGGAAACTGAAGTACTCTATCCACTAAGCCAGAGGATGAACTAACTTCTATCTACTTCGCTGTGAATGTTTTCTTCCCAAATGGAATCAGCTAGGTAAATACTTATTTCTCACTTTGAATAGAATCAAAGAATCATAGAATCATTTAGGTTGGAAAAGACCTTCAAGATCAAGTCCAGCCATAAGCCTAGCATTGCCAAATGTCCTATCTCTAGCCTAACATTGTTAAAATATATAGTGAAAAGGCATCTACCTAACAGACATACACCACTTGTAGATTATTTTGGTAACCCAGTGCCACATTGCATAAAGTTGGTTTTGTATCCTCTAAAAGTCCTATGCTAGCAGTGACAGGCTATAACCCAATGCTTTATGTAAGTATTGATGCTTAATATAATCAAGATGCCCCACTTGAACTATTCTTACTATGACTGTAACTCTCCCAGCCTTACTGCAGTAGACACAGCATGCATCTATAATAGAGAAGATGTAGTGAACCTCTCATCTACACACCAAAAAAGAGACTCCAGTTGTTGACAATAAAGAAGGGAGATGACGAAGACCAGCATAATCTGCTCTTACTGCCGTGTGTCTGTGGCCAGGCACAGATATTTGGGTGAGAAATCTCTGAGAGTACTGCTGGGAACGGGGACAAGTGTCGCAGTAAAGGTGTTGCAAGACTGTTTAGTTTTAATGCAAGAAGGAAGTGAATGAGTTTCATAAAGTTTTTATGAATGAATTTCATTAAAAGATGATGTCATCTGTCTCCAGTGTCTCATATCTATTATCTTTCCACTTTTCTGTAATCACTTGAGAATGGATTTCCCAGTGGGCTAATTAAAATCCTCCTGTGACATCCCATTCTCTCAACAAACTCCTGTCTCCCTGTGGGATGATTTGATCCTGTCACTGGGAGGATGAGTTTGGATTGTATGGACTATGTGGCATATACATAGGATTCTTTGAAATTCGTCTGGTTTTGCTAGAATGTGACTGTATTGGTTGGCTTTAAGAGCATGTCTGAGGGGAAAGTAATGGAAAACTGATAGCAGCAAAATTCAATGAAGTCAGAAGAAAGAAAATGCTGTTCCTGTGCCTACCCGAAGAGAAAGACACGAACTTAGATGCAGCGCATTAATGAGGACTGAGGCAATCTTCCTCATTCATCTCTGAACTAGTTTCTGCAAACTCCTGTGCATTCTGGCTTTCTGCACATCAGTCCATTAATTTAATTGAGTTTTGGATTATCCCCAGGTAGAAGGAATGATATATTCTTTTTCTTCAGAAAATTGTAGGGGTTTTTTGATAGTGGATACCATTTTGGTGTAGAGAAGGCAAATATTTTTGCAGGAAATCATGAGAGCTTATTTCCCGTGTTCAGTTAGTTCCTCTCATTTCCCTTAATGTATCAAAAATTAAGCTGGAAGTCACAAATAAAAATAAGTAATAATTCTTTCTTTCTTCGGGCATATTCTAATTGTCAGGTCTCCTGTTTCTGGTAAAGGATTGGTCATGTGGGGAGAGGAGTGGTCGTTAATAAGTTGGTGAAAACTTTTTAAAAACTCTCTTTTCACTTTAAGGCCTCATGACCTGGTGAGGTGTATTTTTATGGTGGTCATGGATGTTTGATACGCAGGATTGCCATAGTTAAACTGACACTTCGAAAAATGGTGTAGGCTCTGCTTGTGTTTCCAACATCTGTGGGATGAACTGAAATGGTGTGCAGCTGGACCCAAAAAAATCACTTGAGGTTGCTCAATAACATAGGCCATTTTTGTTTTCAGAATGGAAATACACTGTATGTGAAGAAAGTATGTGTCCTTTCTCCACAGTTTTACGTATAAGTCTTGTTATCCACAGGCAGTTTGTGTTGCTTCCTTAGGGTCTCCATTCTGGGGATTGCTTTGACATAACTTTATACTGCATTAAAACTGAAGATGAAATAAACTGTCCAGGTGGAACTTTAGAGATATGGACTCTGGAGATGTACAGTCTACACATGCTGTGAATGGTTTCTGATATTCCCGCGGTGTTATAAGGGAAGTGCACTTTCTCTGTGTTTTTTTTCTACCTTGGAAGCCACTTAGTACAACAGAAACCCCTTTTTACCACTGTGACTGTTGCTTTTATTTTAAACAAATCCAGGACTATGAGAAGGCTGCAGGTAAAGGAAGCCTGACAGCACAGGTTTAGGCCATAGATAGGACCTCCCAATCGACAGCCAAGAAATCACTGTGATCCCTGCGTTGGGTTGTTTCAGCCTGACGTCTGCTGAGGTGATGCTAAAGGGGTTTATGTGAGAAGAGTTTCCATAACGATTCACATAGAACTAGATGAAAACATCTCAGCATTTTCATACTGGGTCCTAGAGTTGCTGGATAGTGATTCTAAATGTAAGTGATTTTAAACATTGAAGTCTGCATATTGTCATTACTCAGCCTCCAAATGCCCAACTCTGCTCTGACAATCTCTGTATGTACATTTAAGCTTTAAATGCAGGCTTCAAATGTCATCTTTGAAAATGCTTCATGACTAAAAAAAATCTAAAATCTCATGATTGTCATGAAGTTTTACTCTAAGTTTCCCAGTAGTCAATTAGTTTGCAAAAAGAGAGGGAGCAGTGGTGCACTCCCGGAGGACACTGGTTTAGGTTTTGGGGGACCAGGACTTGAGCAGAGCACCTATGTCCTTCAGCCAGGAAGTAATCAAGATGCACATCTGAAAACTAGGCCTGTAGGTCATATAATTCACATGCAAGGTGACATTCCCATCAAAATATAATAAAGCAGCAAAATCCAGTAGAACGGCACTTCTGTCACAGAAAACAAACCTGAGCATTATGTTTTGCTTGAAACCTAAACTGTATAACTCTTCAGGAGCTATTTAATTTGCATTAGATCATTGCTTAATGCAAGTAAATGTCTCTTTGTACTAGTAGTGTACCCTCCTAAGTGCTTAAAATCTTGCTTTTTCTTGCCAGTACATCAGTGGATTAGGTACAGTATGTGTTTGAAACGAGGATAATAGTAAAAAAATGTTGATATTATTAATTGCATGTCAGATCATACATTGAAAACCGTAAAATCTGTAGCCTAAGCTCAAACTATGGAAATTGTGTATAAAATTCCATAGGTGCAGAGAACTGTAAATTAAAAGCTGAAGATTGTTTTATTTCTGAAAATATGTATAGGTTTGGTGACAATGTTAACGTAAAGATGTTAAGATGTATAGGATGAGCATGTTGCTCCGGTGAATAATTTATCTCATGAATTTTAATGTCTTTCAATAAACTGTTCTCAGCTGCATTCACAAATACTTGTGCAGTAAGTAATAAATAAAATAATATTAATTGAATAAGTTAGTGACTTTTTTGGTGATTACCACTACATCTATGCACAATTATTTGACAAGCTGTGATGGGCAGTTCCTCTCAGAATCTGCATTCACCCAGCTCTTATTCCAGTGCTGATTTAGAGGAGACTGAAATAATCTTTTACAAGTTTATTTTACAGTCTGGTCAAAAGGTTGAGCGCTAAAGCTTAAATTGATAATGTCCAAGTGAATGAAGGCATTAGGTGGAATATAAAGCATTACTTGATAGACATATCTTTAAAAGGAGAAATAAATGTCATTTGAAGCCAAAAGGCTTGTCAGTAAAATTTCTAGTGAGTCAAGGCTCACTGGATGTTCAATGAGTGCATAGGAGTATGAGGAAGAGGAAGATGAGCTCTTTCTATCAGTATTGTCTCACCTCGGACATCTCTCTGGCAATTTTGAGAGTGTTACAGGTTTGTAGAGACGGTATCAGCAGACTGGCCGGGAATTGCATGGTGGTTTTAGAGTGATGTGTGTCTCAGATGAGAGGAACTCTGTTGCCAGATAAGCTGTGCAGGGGGTGAAGTGCAGAGATCTTGGGGTTCATGACTGGTTTGCTTCACGGGCCTGGTGCTCTCACGTACAGAGGAACATGAATGGAGGCGTTAGGGAAAGGTACTGTCCTGCTGTTCCTAAGTATTCATTTTATGATTGCACAGGGTGGCCAATTCTCCCCATTTCCTTTCCTTTCCTGCTTCTCTTCCCTGGCTGTCCCAGTGATTAATTATTCTTTATCTTTTTAAAAAGGTATTTTTTAACTTAACAGTCTTCCTGTCAAGACACGTGAACAAAAGGGACCACAGAAGGCATTTGCTACTACTGAACAGATCAGAGAAGATGAAAGCAGGGAGTTAGAAATCTTGTGTGTTAAAGACCTTGGGGTTTTTCACTGTTGTTTTTCCTGATGATTTATTTTTTAAATAAACTTTCTGACTAGAGCAGTGTTCCAATGTCAAAGCCTGATTTTTTTCCCCTTAAAATGCCTTTAAAAATAGTAAGCGGTGTTCAGCTCGCCTGTTAGTCTTTGTCAGAGTCATCTTCAGAAGGAAAGATACTGGACAAATGCAGTCTAACTGAATGCAGTTAATTTGGTGTCTTTTCACAGCAAATGCAGCACAAAATTTTTAGATAAAAGAAACTTTCAAGCTTGCTGTGTCCTGCGGAAGGGGAGGAACCAAGGGAGCCATTGTTAGATGAGAGAAAGCGTATCCAAATTCTTACTGCAGGAAAAATGAGCATAAGAAAGAAAATCTCTTCCTTTTTTTGAAAAAGCGGGTTTTCTGTTCATTTTAGGTGGATAAGATCAGCATCTTATTTCCTAGTGATACTAAAAGATGTTCTGAACTGATCTTCTCATCTAATGCTTTAAGGGATTGACCAGTAATGGTTTATTTTAAAATAGTGGTATTTGTTGTATTAATAATGATACTCTCCTTGACAACACGTGCAGCGGTCAATGAAATCCTCACCCATGTCTTTTACCATGTAGTAACCAGTTTCCTGAAGCACTGATAGAAAGCACTCTAATATTTGGCCTTTGGAAATAAGAAACCCTTTTTTTGCAGTTTATATATCCTCAAAGTATTTACTGAAGCAGAAGTTCCTCTATTTTGGCGTGTTTTGCTCATTGCACGTTTCTCCTCCTGTTTAATAAGATATTAAGAAGATATCCTTGAGGACAGGCAGTGAAAATGTAACAGCAGGAAGGTCACCTAAAGAGCAAGAAGATGGCCTTTGAAGAGCTAATTCTGCAGGAAATATAGAAGAGAAAAATGAGCTTTCTAAAATTTCATTTCAGGAATAAGAGGTTTTCTTCTTTTTTACCCCTTTTTTAGAACCCAGCATTGCCGGTTTTCCCCTGCATGGCTAGCAACTCCCCAGTTCTCAAGATTTTAGCATACTTTTCTTAATATTCTGTATATGTTGTAGTGTTACAGATTAAAGTTGTGCCTACTGCATTGAGTATTAGGTTTTGCTTCAAATGCCTTTTTTTAGCTTGTGGAAAAATTAATAGGCCTCTGTTTTCTTAAAGTGTCATTACTTTTTATAGCTTTGATACAAACTTCCCTGTCTGATTGTGTTAGCAAGAGGATGAGTCCTTCTAACTCTGAAATAAGAGCGTCAGCAAGGACTGCACGTGTAACTGGGGTTGGCTAGAGTTTTAAGATTGATGGTGGCTGGTTTGTCTTCACAAATCCTTTCACCTTAGTAGTGAATACTTGTTCCATGGTGGTGTTAATCCTTCAATTTAAATGAAAGTCATCATACTTCTTTGTATATAAGTACATGAAAGAAAATAGTGCACAGGAGCAGGAATTGTATCCATGCTTTTGCCCTTTTTAAATTGCTCCAGTTCACCCAATCAGTTTAAAGACATGTGCTGCTTTCAGTCAGGAAAAGGTTAGTTTTCTTCACAGTTGCTGGTATGAAACTATGTCTTTGGATTTGCCCTGAGTAAAGTACTGGTAAGGTTTCTTTTTAGCTGGTGCTGGGGAGTGCTTGCGCCAAATTCAAGGTCTTTCTCAGCTTCTGATCCCGCAGCTGCCTTCCCAACTTTCTCACTACAAGTAGTTTGGGGGGGCACACAGCTCAGACAGCTGACCCAAACTGACCGACGGGAGCATTTCATTCCATAGCACGTCATGCTCTGTGCGTAAGTGGGGAGTGGGCTGGGGGGCCATTACTTTATTTTGACAGCTGTTAAGTCTTTTGCTAGCTCCTTGACTCTTTTGCTAACTCCTTTGCTGGTTCCTTAGCTTTGTTAGTTGCTTTGCTGACTTCTTTGCTTGCCCACTCATTAGAGAGTTTGTGGGTCGGTTGGCTTTCTGGTCATGCTGTTGCTTGTGGGGCTTGCTCAGACTCTGCTGCCATCACTCTTGGTCTCCGGCTCTCGGGCTGTCTGGCTCTGAGTCTAGCTGCTCGGGACCTGACTGTGTGCCAGTCAGTGGGTAGTGAGCAGTTGTATAATTTGTTTGATTTTCTATTATTTTAATTACTTATTAGTAGTATTATTCGTATCACTATAATATTAATTTATCTTCAATTATTAAATAGTTCTTATCTCAGTTCTATGAGCTTCCTTGTCTTTTGCTCTGACTCTCCTCCACTGGAGGAGGAGAGGAGGTGTGCGAGCGGCTACGTGGTAGTTTATTGCTAGCCGAGGTTAACCCACAACAAGACATTACTGGTGCTACAGCATCAGTTGTTCAGAACTGAATGTCTAATTTTAGCCTCCAAGTTTTAGAGGAGGCAATTGAAAAGGGTCATGTTACTTCCTTCCTAAGTTTCCAGCTCACTTTGGTATTACTGTTAGGGACATGAGTTGTCAAAAATGTCTTCCCAAAGATGAAAAAGCAAAGAATTTTTCTGGTTTGAATGAAAGCTTTGCATCGCTGGACACCTTAATTTAAAAAATAAGGGGGGGGTGGAGGGGAGGACTGCAATACGCCAACTAATTCATCACTTAACAAAATAAGTGAATAACGGAACTAAAGCTGTTTTGATGGTTCAAGGTGGTTAGTCAATAGAACAGTGACACTTCTCTGACTCACCAGTTAAAATTAGTAAAGGAGTTATGATAGATTGCGTACATGCAATAAAAACCCAGAAAGTTTTCATTTCATTTATATACTTTGATTTTTCTATCCATTTTCTGCTACCTATATAGAAATAGCATTCCTTGGGGTTCTATTCAGGTGCTCTGTTATTATGAAGAAGTTGTGTTTTGTTTCTTTATTACTGTTTTCAGACTGCCTCCTTAGGAGCTTTTTACTAGAGATCCCTGTGTGGAAGACCTGTATATATGGTGCTTTATAGCATCATATATTCTGTAAAAATTGCAGTGCTAAATTTTGATAAAAAAATAGCAACATTTAGGTATGCTTCTTTGCTAAGGAAAAACTGTTTCATAAAAATGAAACATGTTTCATGATCCCAGTATGAAAAGTATTGCAAAGAAATGGCCAACTCTTAATTCAACTGCTTCTTACTTCATTTCAAGTTTCGAGGATGGATTCTACAAAGTACTAAAACTCTTGGATTTGGGGTTTTATGTGGTTGCTTTTTTTTTTTTTGTTAAATTTCCCTTTCTGAATTTCTATTTCATAGATCACCTTAATGCCTCAGGAACTTCTTAGAAGCCTAAAATAACTGCTGTTCTTCTGGTATGTGAGTGACTGTGTGATAAATAAAAGGAAAAGTAATTTGACTTTTGCCACCCACGTTGCTGTCTCAGTAGTCTTAGGAGAAGATGCACAAGTACTTGAAGAGCTGCCTTTCCTTTGTTACTTTACTTTCCTGATCACCAGAGTGCAGTCCTTCCCCATACTTTATCAGTGACTATTTCCACAATTATTTTGTTTTTCTCTTGAATATTTTAGAGGAATTAATCTAGAACCAGAGAGTCTAAATTCAGAAAAGCTGTATAGTTTAACTGAGTGTCAATTCTCTGTTAAGCCTTTGTTGAGGCCATCAAGTTATGAATATTATTGACCCAAAATACTGAAATTAACATATTATCACAAAAAAACTTTTTCTTTTCAGGCTCTGTTAGTCTTAGAGTAAGTCTTTCTCTTTGTGAAAAGGTTGTGTACTTAGCAAAACATGCAGATGCTTAATTATTTACATTTAAAAGTACAATATAGGAAGTCTAATCTGTAGCACAGTTAGACCTGTTGTTCCCTGGCCTAACCTGTAGTGAAATTCTTATCTGGACTAACTAAATAAAACTACTGTGCTGCTTTGTATTTGTGATCAGGTTTGTGTCTGTGCTGTTCTTCATAAAGTCTTCTGTTGTTACCCATGAATTGTGGAATCTGTTACCATTACCTACAAAGCACCCTGTTCTTCGATCTCTGCGTTTTTAACTTGAAAGGTAGGAGTGATTTTCTAAAATTGTTCGGCTACTAAAGCTACCCTGCTGCACAATGAGCTTACAGCGTGCAGCAGGATGATAGCAGGGGGCCTAGTTTTCAAAATGACCTAAGCATGACACAGTGAAATAGAGGCACAGTTGCTGTTATGAAGAACAGTAGGTCTATAATTCTCTATGTGTCCTCTGTATATTATTTCTCAGTTACCCCAGAGGGAAAACTGGGAACAAAGTCACAACAAATCATCTGCTTTTGTTCATACCAAGGTCCCCTGCTTAGAAGCTGAAGATGTGGTGGTGAGGGTGGTGAGGCACTGGCACAGGTGGGCCAGAGCCTCTGGGCTGTGGATTCCCAATCCCTGGAAGTGTTCAAGGCCAGGCTGGATGAGGCTTGGAGCAACCTGGTCTAGTGGAAGGTGTCCCTGCCCATGGCAGGGGGGTTGGAACTGGATGATCTTTAAGGTCCCTTCCAGTCTAAACCTTTCTGTGATTCTATGATGCTCTCTTAAAAGCAGAGAATAGAGGGAAGACACCTCATCTCCTCTCTAATGAGCAGTAGGTTTTGGGTTTCCTTGTATCCCTCCATTTCTGGAGTGCTTACAGATGTGGATAAGTAATGCCAAGTATGAGTTGTAACCCTCACTCTCTCTCCCCCTCACTCTTTCTTTCTCTCTCCTTGAAAAGTAACGATGGAGACCTAACACCTTGCCCGTCTTTTCCTCTAACAACCATCACAAAAAAAAATGTAGTGCATGAGATACTGAACATCATACAAAATTTTTGGTTGGAAGGGACTTCTGGAAGCCATGTAGTCCCACCCCTTGCTCGAAGGAAACCTAACCTCAAAGTTGGGTCAGATTGCTAGGAGCTGTCTCCAGCAAGTTTTGCAAATCTGCAAGGATGGAGAGTCCACTCTTTCTCCTAGTGTGGATATTTTTTCTACTTGTCTATGATCAAGATTTCCTTTGCTACAACTTGTAACCATTGCCTCTGGTCCTTCTGCTGTGCACTCTGAGAAAATGTGGCCCTGTCTTCTCTATAAGCTTTCTTTATGTAGGGACATAAACGGTGAGAAGCCCCCTGAGCCTCCTCTCCCAGTTTTTTTCCTTGTTTAGTCTTTCCACAGTGCTCCAGCCCTCAACCATGTGAGTTCATTCCAGTTTGTCAACATCTCTCTTGTACTGGGGGAGTCCCAAAACTGGACATGGTATCCCAGTTGAGGCAGATGAGCGAATGGGAATAATAACTTCCAATTAACTTACCAACTGGGCTCTCAGGATAGAAATCCAGCATGCATTTAGTTCTTCCTGCTGCTTGGGCACCTGTACTGAGGTTCCCAAATGCAGGACTTTGCTTGTGTGGTTTCTGGCAGCCCATTCTTTCAGCTTCTGGATGTCCCTCTGAATGGCAAAACCCTCCAGCGTCTTGACATCTCTCCATCCTCAGTTTGGAGTCATCTGCAAAGTGGCTGAGAGCATATTGCATCTGATCAGCCAGGTGAAAATGGGAAACGTTATCAGCTGCAGTATTGACCCCTGAGAAACATCCCTTGTAAACACCTGTGAAAAGTTTAAGCTCAGTAGCAGTACTCTTTGGCTATCGTCAGATCGTTTCTTTATACCCACGGAAAATGAAAATGGCTAGAGCAAGCAAGGACTCTTTTTCTTTTGAAATGAGAAAGTTCTTAATGTCAGTGAGTTTTTTGAATGAGAATGTTCTTTGCGGTTTTTTTTTTTTTTTAATGGCAATGTGGTAGAATAGAATTATTAGATAAAAAAGGAGAAAAGGATCATTCTTGCAATTTTTTCAGTTTTCAATTTTGTCTTAATAGGCTTGCTATTGCCCCTCATCTATTTCAGTTCAGCTGCGAAAAAGTCAAAAGGACTGCTGCAGATATACTAGACAAAATGCCCTTTTGAAAACCGGCTTAAAACTTCACATAACCACTGGTATGGAACTGCCAATACTGATCCTGGCCTGCATAATATTGATGTATCCTTATGCCTGTGGAAGAGGAGCACGCTAAGCCTCAGATGCCTTTTGACTGCCAAAAGGTTATGTGCACCGAGTTGAAGGATTTGGGGAAAAAGAAGGGGGATGGCTGCAGTGTGTGGTTGTGGTCTGGAGAACTGCCTTCTTGTCACAGCCTTGGTCCCCTGTGATTCTTTTCACTTGGATCAGTTTAATAAACTGACAGATAACAAATTTTCATGACTGTCAGCGAAGCACAGGCAGTACAAGAGTGAAAGCTCAAGCTGTGTGCTGCTCCGCTTCCCTTCGGCAGCGTGGTCGCCAGCTCTGGTGTCTCTGGGCTCCTCGGAGCAGGGATGAGGCTGGACTGTCAGTGGGGAAAAGGTCACTGTCTGATCTTTCAGTGCACCAGGTTGAGGTTTCAGGCTGAACACCATGAAATACCTTGTTTTGATTTGTAAACCAGGCAAGCCGAGAATTAGACCCATCTGAAACGATGTAATGCCATGGCCGTGCGTGTCCTTGTTGCACAGTTGATGCTTCTCCCTTTCCCTTCTAAACATCTTTTTCAAGCAGACCAAGATGACTTGTTCCCCTTGCTAACAATAGCTCCCTAGACAGCTGGCTTTTGCTGTGTGGTGAGGATTACAGCTAGAGGAAATCCTCCTCTCGCCCATCCCCACTAGCGATATTACCTTCTCCTGGGAAAGCGTGTGTGTGCCACATCTGTCCACCTCCCCACCTGGAAGTCAGTTCAAGGACTGACTTCTCTGTCCGTGTTTTTGTGGATGCTGCTGAGCGGTTGTGCTCCAGCATCCGAGGACAACACTTGGCTTTTTGGTTTTTATTGTTTTAATACAGTCGAAGGTGCTAAATAACAGCACGCTGCTTCTGAGGAGTGCAGGAAGATGGTGTTAGCTTTAGCCTGGGCTGGTTAATCATTGATGAAGAAAGAGGAGATAGCTCCTGGCCTGTCTCCTCCTTCCTTCCCCTCCCCTCGCTTTCATTCTTTTTCTTCTCCATATGAAACTCAATTAATATGCTACATTATTTTAGGACAAAACCCGATCTTAAAATATGCAAAACAAAGTTTTCAATTTTATGTCTTCAGTCACCTTGGCAGGGGGTATTTTTAGCCAAATTTCAACGTGAATATTAGATCATAAAAGGGCTGATTAAAATGAAGTAACATGACAGGATTGGCTTACAGTGAATGGGTATGTTATTTTCGCTGTTGAGAGGACATTACTCTAACCTTGCCTGCAGACCTGCAGAGTGGTTCCCAGGAAGTTATATGCCATCTAACCTTCCCTGAAATTTATTCCTAACAACTGCTGTGTAGATTATCAATGCAGCAGAAGTCTTTTATATGCTCTTTAGCGCAGGGGGTGGCAAGTAAGCAACCTTTCAAACAAAAGTGCAAAGCACCCATTGATAAAACTGGAGATACATAATTTAGAATTTTTTTAAATTCTGGATTTCAGCAGAGGAGTACAAGAAAAGCGTTGAAAGAATTTGGCAGTCAGAAAAAATGGAGCTTTTTGTTCTAATTTCAAAGGGTTTTGTCTTCACTTGTGTAAGGTATTTCATTTCTAAAGCACATACCTGCTATAGTGTGAGCCTATTATTGTAGAAAAATGACAGTTATCTTTTGTATTGAAGATTTACAATTAGCCAATGAAAAAGTTTCCTGGGTTAACAGTAACATTACTTTAGTAGAACATTTTTCAGCAATAGAACTTGAAGTACTAAGTAGAAGACATCAGGGTCATCCTTCACATTTGGTGGGTGGTGAATCCAAAGCACAGGGTGAGCCAGCATATCACTGGCATGGCTATAAACCAAATGCAGGTTTTCTGAGTTCTGCTGAGGCACAGGGAGGTCTGCAATTGGTCATCTCTTTTCAAGAACCATCACGGAAATATTAGAAACACAAACTGCATATGACATCTCTACAGAACCTGGTGCCAGAGTCTTTCACTACAATAGCTTTCTCCTTTACAACATGCTGCTTCTCTTCACTCCCTGCTTTTCACAAATATGGTGATTCAGAGGTCTGAAGGAGAATTGCTGTGTGGTCATCCTGTCCCTAAATATCACAGATGCTACTAGTTTTGTTCCTAATTTCTGCACTGCACCCAATAAATTCTGGTTGGTGGATTGCAGGATTTTCAGAAGGATACCAGATTTTGCTTTGAATTTTCCACATCCTTTAAAAATCAACCACCCCTATGATTCATCTTTTATTTCCGCTTTTAATTTTTCTAGGTTTAACCTCTGCCACTGGATGTCATTCTTCCTTTGCTAGAGTGGAGCACCTTTCCAATATCACATAGATTAAAGTAGCCTCTAATAGCAGTTCCCTGAGCAGAGTGCAGTGACCCAGGTGTTCTTTCATTTTTTTCCATCCTGCCTTTCAGTTTGTGCCCAGCAGAGTCAAGACTAGTTGAAAAGATCACAAACCTTTCCTGTAATCGGTGGTAAAAGCTTTGAGAAAGTCCTCAATGTAGGGATTTTTTCCTCAAAATTGTGACTTGCTTCTCTTCTGATTGAGAATTAAAAAAACAGCCAAAGCATATTTGCAGTCCTAATGACAAACAGATACATGTACATTGTGCACTTCCGTTATCGTCCGCTGTTACGTTAATGATTGATGTAACTAAGGCTGTGGCTTGTTTCTTTAGCTCGAGTGTAGGTCAGGATTGTGTAGATAGAGCTAGAGACACATGGTGTTAAAGAAAGGGGACTTCTGTCCAGCAATATAGGCAGGAAGCTGGTTTTGAGCTTTATTTCCTAGGGAAATTGGTGTCTGCAATGCTCTCTGTCTATATGCCTTTTCCCAGTAATTATTCACGACAGTGGTTAATTTCAACAGTATTGAAATAGGACAGAAATCTCAAATATAATTATATTCCTACAAGTCAGCAAAGGGGAAGATCTCAGTGGGCCAGAGATGGTTTCCTTGAGGGGGTCATAAAAGACTGGGTGGGAACCAGGGTAATTATGGGAGTGATGGTGCAGGACGTGGGACAGTAAGCACAGCTTTTGCAGGAAAATGGGAATATTTTCTTCTCCTGCTTGCAAGGGAATGCCTGCTGCTGCACATCCCATTGGGGCTGCTTTGGGGGGAGGAAGAAGGATGAATTTCCTGGCCATGTGCTGTGGTTTTGAAGATGTTGTGACTGACCTGTTGGCTGGAGGGGGGTGGGGCAGATTTAAGCCCTTCAGCCTATGTGGCAATGGGACACAATCTAGGCCAAATTTTGTTTCTGTTTCTGTCCTTTCATTCTCCTTCTGTGAAGGAAAAGATGTTTGCATGAAAGAATTCGTCTAACTCAAGGTTCATAGCCAGTGAAGGCAGATCATCCTTGTGCTAGGCTGAGGTTTCTGGTCGGGCAATAACATGCAGGTTTTTTTGGCACAATTATTTTTGCTCATTTGGTTCAACACACAGGCAAGGGAAGTGGGTGCCAAAGAGATGGTTGGGACAAGCTGTTGATATCTGGTCTTAAATAGGAAACAGTTTCTCCATCCTTGATTTCTTTCTCACTTTATTTGAGCTATATTAAATGACTGTTATGCATAAACTATTTTCAGAAAGTGGTAATTATATTAAATTATCTTCTTCCGGTATTCTTTCATTTTCTAATGTATTCAAATGCTGGTAAGATATTGTCCAGACAAGATGATGATAAAATGTGATCATCTGTTACTGTTTAGTAATGAAAGCAAAATTGGAAGATTGTGTAGCAACTTAAAAAAGGATACTTTGACAGTTTTTATTTTATTGGAGTTGCTCTAGTCTATTATTTAACAAACCATCTCTTTATTGCTTAAAGAAGTGATTGCAATATTTCACAAGGAGCTCATTTTTCTTCAATTTCTATTCACTTGTGCAGCGTTATTCTGATAGCTTTGTGGTCTGCTTCTCATGCTAATTCCTTTACAGCAGCTGCTGGAGAATCTTAATAAAATTTGGGGTGTCAGCCCACATCACTGCCTGCCATGTACAGTACATGCAGCAGCACAACCTGCTTGAGCATGCCTGTTACCACTTCAGTACAGGTGGTAAATATGACCACTCAGCTCTTGAGCCTGCAAACCTTTCCTCCAGAATCCTTTACTTAGACACATACCTCTTTTTAAGTCACTGTGTATAGTGCAAGTACTATAACACATTTTCAGGACCAAACTGGTATTGCTCTAGGAATGGCCACAGCTAAATGTTTGTAACAGAGAAAAAACATGTATAAAGCAATAACGGTTTAGTGGTGGTACAATATTGTTGCTGGTTTTTGACCAAAGACAACCATCGGTTTACTCTCTGGTGCTATAGACTATGCTGACATTTTAAATCTACTGGGTGATACAGTGAAAACTTTATTAATTCACATGAATATCGGCCCTGATTTGAAACTCTTGGCAGGGAGCTCTGCAGGTTAATTGAATTAGAGACTGTGCATGCTGCTTTGTCCTATCAATTTTTATCCTTTAGTTTTATTGATAGATCTTTTGCTTGCGTAGTCAGGAGAAAATGAACATGAGACTTCAACCAGCTTTCTCATTCTTTTTCTGCTGTTCAGTCATTGGTGGGTGTTTTTTTGGTTTTGGTTTTTTTTCATTTCTCCTCTATAAGGAATTTATTGAAACAGTTTTACATTCCTGCAAACACAACCAGACAAAGTTCTTTCAGGCTGCAAAGGCTTATTAGTTCTAGCTCCAAGCCTGCGACTAGGTGAAAATAAAATAGTCATAGAATCATAGAATCACAGAATGGTTTGGGTTGGAAGGGACCTTAAAGATCATCTAGTTCCAACCCCCCTGCCATGGGCAGGGACACCTTCCACTAGACCAGGTTGCTCCAAGCCTCATCCAGCCTGGCCTTAAACACTTCCAGGGATGGGGCATCCACAGCTTCTCTGGGCAACCTGAATAGTCTTATTTTAAAGTTACAGATATATATGAGAATACACATGAATATATATGTTTGGAAAAGATAAGAAATTTTGGAATTTTACAGTTACTGATTTAAGGTTTAGCAAATAACTTAGACTTGCTATACAGGTTCTCAGAGGAACTTCTAGGGAGGTTAGAAATGGAAGTTAAAGGGGTATCATCTCTTAGTGTATCGTGCCATTGTCTCTACAGGGCAGTTCTTTCAAAAGTATTGTCCTCTATATATCACCTAGCATATACCAAAACACAGCTCTGACTAGAAGCTGTCAGTCAGTGTTTGAACACAAAGAAAGCTGGGAGGTGGTGTTTCTTCAACCATCTTCATTCTCAACCTGGCTAGAAGAGTTTGCCACCGAAGAGCCATTTTACACTCAGTGCCCTCTTTCACTTATCTGTACATTGCCCCTGCAATGGGTTTGTCTAATTTCCTGCTGTTTTTTTCTTTCAGCTCTGCTGTTGCTGTATGTTTCTCTTAGCTGTCTGTTGTCAGTCTCTGGATTTTTGCAAACCAAAAAAATGAATTTTCTGTAAGGTACTGTGGTCTGGGTGACACATAGGTTTGTCTATCTCACCAGATAATATTTGTTCTTGCAGCCACCAGCCTTTCAGATTCTGCTTTTCACTGTGGCTCTGTATTCCCCATTAGTATTAGTACTATTATTTTAATATTTATGCTGATGCTGTACTTGTCAGGTGGACTCTGAGCAAGGTGCTTTTCCTAGTGCCTTACTGTACTTCACAATTTCCATGTAATCACCAGACATTTCAGAGCCAAATTTTACTCTTGCATACCCAAGAGTTATATTCGTGCTGAGCAAAGTGCAAGTCCTCTGCTTTATTTCAGGTAGACAGAAATATGTTTAAGGTAGAGTGAGTTGTAAAGTTTATCCCACACGTTCCTGCTCCTCAGCCCCAGCTCTGTACTCATAGTACATCCATTTTGCACTCACACATTGATAGAAGTTGAAAACTGTGTTATAGAGATGAGGTTTTCCTAACCTGGCTTGAAGGTGAGCCTGGAAGAAGAGAGTCGTGCTCCAAATCCTCATTAGCTTTTCCAAAGCTGCTGCTTAAGGAAGGCAGGGCATGTCTGCAAGGAGCGTCTCAGCTGTGTTTGCAGTGTTGTGATGGTGGTGTAATGCTCAGGAGCAATTATTGTGGATGGTGAAAGGCACTTTTTAATAAAAACCCAACCATTTACTGAATGCTTTTTTGAGGAGTTGGGTTGCCACTGGGGTAATTACTCTAATGGAACTGGAAAGGTGTCATACTACAGTTGTTTTTGTATGTGGTGCTCTCTTTGGCTATTATTTTACTTTTTCTGGGTCCACTATTGTATTTCCCAATTGTATCTAAACACTCCCAAGCCCTGGGGATTTTTGCAATTATTGCCACTGACAGAGCAGACAGGAGCAAGGAATCTAAGCCGTTGCTATAGAGGCTGTATATAACACAATACCCCTGTAGCTCTGGGCATAATAACCGTAACATGAAAAATGAGCTATTGATTCTCTGCCCACTTCTAGGGAATGAAGAATTTCCTCCCAATCTGTAAGCCAGTGCACTGACAGCATCGTCCTCCCGAGTGCTTGTCCGCAGAGGTCTGGCTCCGTCCTCTGGTCACCATTTAGTTTAGACTAATGAAAATGCATGTGTATTGGAGGAAAAAGCTTGTCATAGGCTTGTTTAGCGGCTGTACAGCATCACCCGTGCAATGATTTCACGGCACTTAGGCATGTAAGATGCTGTTTTGACTTCGGTGGGTACCAGTCTGGCGTTACGTTTCAGGGAGGAGCAAGGGCTGAATCACAGAAATTGCATCAAGAGGCAATTTCGGCATCCTTACTCATTCAGAGCATTGTTTCAACCTCTGCATAGTCGCACTGTGCAAAAAACATCCTACTTGATGTGAGCAGAGATGTCACGGTTTAAGTGATTTTAGCCTAATCATGCAGGAAATGTTCAGGAAAGATTACCCCTCCAGTCCTATGTCGTAAGTAGAAACAATAGGAGAAGTGATCAATCCTATCCTCACGAGCTAAAATTCAGCTGTTTCCTTTGATGTGATCAACTATTTAGTCATGCTTGAAATTTTCCTGTTGCTTCGAGTTAGTGGGATTTTCACCACTGCCCAGTGAGGGTTTGCTCCGACCTCTTCTGTGTGCAGTGGCCTGGGGGATGCTGGCCCATGGGCACATCTGCCACGAAAACTAACATCAGTTTTCCTTCACTTGATACCCCTCTCATTGGTTTTAGGTACCAATTATAAGGCAAATAGCCTGCACAAGGCAGTGTTAGTTCTTTGTGGGCAGCTGAAAGACAAGCGCTGTGTGGATATCAGCAAAATTTGGCTGCTTCTTTCACTGGCATCAGTGCCAGCATTTTCCTCAGTTTGCTCCATGCAGATTTGGGACCTTGTGTTTCATTTGGAATTTTGCTTGGGACTGAACCCAAGCTCGGGAGATGATGCTGCCAAGTTTTCTCTGGTTTTGTGTCAAGAGCAACTATGGATTGAAGCTGGAAGTAAACCAGGCACGTGATCTAACTCCTCTACTGTCTCATACATTGAGGAAAGACAGTCTCGTCTAGCCAACATGGAGTTAGACAGAGGGTGTTGTATACTCCTGATGTAAGATTAAAGTAACATCCATGGACTTTTTTGCTCCCTCTTTTACTCTCCATCTCACTAAAGTACATTTGTGGAACAAACCTTCAATACGAAGGTTATGAACGTTCTTTTTTACCCTCTCTATTTCTGAAGTAGCATGTTGGAGGATGACTGCTCTTTTTGTGTGTCTAGTTCAAGGAAAAGGATGCAAGAGCAGTGAGTGAAGCTCAGTGGTTGAATGCCAGGTGCCTGGAGCTGCAGCATCCCCCTAGCCTTGGGGACAGGTCACCAAAAGTAGCGTCTGACCCCCTCTTTGGAAACCTTAGTGTTCTGCTGAGCTGAAGGCTGTCACCTGAGGGTAATGTATAAGAAGCCAAGTATATTGCCTGATGTGTCAGCAGTTCTGTTAACACAAATAATTCGTGAGAAGATTGATTCTTGGACCAAATTCCTTCTTCTCTCAGGGAGAGAGAAGATCTTGCTAAAGGTATCTTGCTCTTTATTTAGGTGTTTCTGTACTATTTGTCACATACCAAAACAGGCATTGCAAAAGAGGATTGGGATGGCATTTTGAAACTTGTTTTCAGCAAAACCCCTAGCATGAGCCTCTCAGTTGTGAGCAGTGGCTCTGTGTAACCCCACAAACAGTCAGGAGAAGCCCCTTCCATAGTCTTCTCCTGAGCTTTACCTCCAGCACAGAGGGAAGACCTTGGTCACAGGCCATTAGGTTTTATGTTCTTGGCTATAGCTCTTGTTATTTTTGTTCATGAAAAATATCTGTGCTGTTGACAGGAATTAATTTGCCCAAATTAGGAAGACCAAGAAAGATGTTTTAGGGTATATTTTTGTTTTGGATGGAGATCTGTCTACCACCTATTAATACCTAACAATTTTTATTTTTAGCATTCAGATGCAGATAAACAGGCAGGGGGAAAAAGCAACCTCAAACTCTGTTTTCAAATAAATAGAGATATCACTCTATTTCATGGAGTTTCTACTATCTCTTGTCATATCAGTTCACGTTGCTGAGCTCTGGGCTGAATCAATCTATTTGCTTTACCTCTTGTGCTGCCTTTCAAGCAACACCTGACCGACGCTGATCAGCCGAGAGAGATGTGATATGTGACCTACCCACTCGACTTACAGCAAATCAGGCTCCACACGGTCTATTTTTAGAAGTCTGGTTTCTGTGTTAGGCTCGTGGAATTCTGTGTTTGCTTCATTTGGAGTATGACAAAAAGCTTTTGATTAATTTTTGAGGCAAAGCTCCTTGGAATAAAATTTAGTTTAATAATGGAAGTGCATTAACAATTTATATGAGAAACGGGAATTGATGTCTCTCTGGGAACTTAAGATTTAAATACAGTCTACCTGAAACAGACATTCAAGATGTAATAAATGCAAGATTCACGTTGAATGGTTGAGCCCTGTTGAAGTCTCCAAACCCATCCTGTTTAAAAACCTTTCTGCGTAGGAGCTGGTTATCATGTTTCCCACTCACAGCCTTTTCTATTTTCTAGTGTAAGTAAACACACTCCCTCCAGGTTTTTCCTTGGTAAGATGAAATCTTCTTCCCTTTCTTGTTACCACCTTCTGAGCATTTTTCCCACTGACCTGTGCTGAGTCTCAATGTGTGGGCCAAACCCAAAGCTGATGTTTGTGCTGAAATGACAGCAATGCTGCATTTTTCAAGGCTGAACAAGCCTGGAGAAGAGAAGGCTCCGGGGAGACCTTATTGCAGCCTTCCAGTACCTGAAGGGGCTACAAGGAAGCTGGGGGGGCCTTTTTACAAGGGCCTGTAGTGACAGGACAAGGGGTAACGGGTTTAGGGAGGCTTAGATTGGATATCAGGAAGAAGTTCTTCATGGAGAGGGTGGTGAGGCACTGGAACAGGTTGCCCAGAGAAGCTGTGGATGCCCCATCCCTGGAAGTGTTCAAGGTCAGGCTGGATGAGGCTTGGAGCAACCTGGTCTAGTGGAAGGTGTCCCTGCCCATGGCAGGGGGGTTGGAACTAGATGGTCTTTAAGGTCCCTTCCAACCTCAACCATTCTGTGATTCTGTGCAACGGACTGATGCCTTCCTGGACTATTGCTGCCTATGTTAGCAGAGCTCAGGGGGATGTGTGGGTATTTGGCTTTACAAGGCTCTTGTGCCTGGTTAGCCAGTCAGCTAGCAGAGACCCTTCCCTGAGTTGCTGGTCCCTAAGCCAGGTTTTTGAGTGGTGTTTTTTTTTTCTAGCCACTAGATATTTACATTTGCATTCTCTTGCTGAAGATTAGTATTCTGTCTTCGTGTTCAGTGAATTGCATTTTACTGATTTTTGGGCTGAGTTATCAAATTCCCATTGAATTTCAATTTGTGTGCTCCGTATCATCAGTAGCACCTTCCAGTCTGAATCAGTTTTCCTTTTTTGTAGATTTACCTCCCCCCCCCCTCCAAGCTGTCAGTGAAGATATTGGCTAGACCTCAGGACTCACCCTTAAGAGTTTTACCAAATATTTTTGGCAAAAGATACCAGATTTTTAATGTTCTCTGTTTGAACACGGATTTTCAATTTTTTAAATCCCGTGCATTGCATACAGATTCAGGCCACAGATGGAAAGGTAGGTAGTGAAGGGCTGTGGAAAAGGCTGTCATTGTTCTTCTATCCCAGCTGGAAGGAGGAAACTCTGATTATCAATAATTATTTTCTGGATGAGCCCTAATTTGTAGCCCTGCCTCAGGTAGCATTTAAACTAAGAGAAAGGTTTTTAAAGCTGATAATGCACAAAAAATATATAACTGTGTCAATATGAAACAGGACACCCTGATGTAGTAGATATTTTTAAAGTTTACATTTCTTAAAAAATGTAAGAGATGATGTCACTTAATTCTGGGGTCTAAACACAAGGCTGAGAATCCAGAGCCTTAAAGCTTTACACTTGGATCAGTGACTTGGCATTGTAAAAGGGAAATTGTGTTCTGGATCACTTTGTCTTTCTTTTCAAGGTGTGTGTGGGCAAAGTGCACTAATTTACCACTGTGAAGGCATAACGTTTTTTAAAATTACCTGTGCCCACACAAGTTGAAATGGAAACTATTATTTTAATGTGCAGCATTCTCTTTCTTTTTGTTACCCTGTAAGGTCTAGATCCTGCACTCTTTTCCAATGAATGCTGGACCTGATTCAGATTTCAGTCTTACAAATCAATCTTATTTTTTCTTCCAACTATCTTTTATTCCAGTTTGTTTCTTGCCTTTTACAACTCTTCTAAACTCTATATAGTTATTGTGTTTTGCTTAATATACTCTCCCAATATTTAATTTCTTGGACATTAATATCATGATGATTGGAATTTCCAGTAGCTCAAAAGTAGTGTCAAAGTACAGAGTGATAGACGGGGGTATTCTAAGGTATTTTAAAGTCTAAAAGGCTAATTTAGACTTAATGCAAAATGAGTGTGAACAATTGTGCTAGTATTTTTACAGTAGCTAGCCACATGCTATCTGAAAAAAAAATCCCTAATATCCTCATTTCTTTTTATGCTAAAACATTGGCAGATATTGATATAGGAGCCAAACTAGCTCATTTGAACTAAATTGGGCAGTTTACCCTGAACAAAAAGCATTCATTTTCAGTTGCATAAAGCATGGTACAGAGACCCCTGGATCCTGGAAAGTAATGTGTGAAATTGCCTTAGAACCACAGGTTTGTCAAATTACTGGTTTTCTGTAAATATTACCCACTTTTGAGTTTGTTTTTTACTGAGATGTGTCCAACTTTCTTCTCACTTCCAGAGTGCAGGCTGGAGTAATTGAATGTAGAATTCGGGAGCACAAGACTGGGAATGAGGATCATGGTACTGTCTAGTCTGACCAGCTTCTCAGCAAGTCATTTGAGATACAGAAAAAAAGTCAGTGTTACATTGTCTTTTTGTTTTTGCCATGGTGGCAATGACTTGCTATTGCCATGTCAGTAAGAAATTTAGTCTTGGTTAAGATTGTTTTCGTGAAAGTCCTGGAGATTTAAATCCTCTATAGATGCAATTGTTACCACAGCAAAGAGACTCCACTGAAAGGTTTTCTAGGGAAGTGAGAGAGTGGGAAACCTTTGGGTACCAAGAGTCACTTTCTTCTGATGTATTTTTAGCATTGATCATTACCTGGTAAGAACAGGAGTGAAACGTAAGGTAGGATATATAATTTTGGTTTTATTTTCACAAGGTACTAGTTTTCTGTACCTATGAATATGCCCTGTGTGTAGCTAAACCTTCCTGTTTAGCTCAGTTAAAATCCTCTCCAAGGATTTTCACCTTCTACCCCTGCCTATGCCGTAGTCACTTGTCAGCTCATTTAGGGTTTTTTTTACCCTAATATATCCACTTCGAAACACTCATCCTGTTGCTAAGAGCACAATCTATTATCAAATTTCGTCTCTAGATAGGCAGAAGCAGTGAATGACTGGCCTGATGCAGCTCTGTTAATTCATTAACTACACAGATGTAAAGAAGTTGCACAAATATATAACGAGTGCAAGTAGCATCAGAGTCAAGCCTACAGAAGAGCCGTCCCTGCCACAGTAATTGGAAGAATCAGTCGATGTATGTAATGAATAGATTTCATAAATACACATTTGAGGTTGTATGCTGAAACTCTTAATATCAGAAAAGTTCACTATGGGTGAACTTCTTGAAAGTTCAATCACTTTCTAATCTCAGGATTTGATCCAAGCCCATTTCATGAAGAGAATTATTTTAAATTTAATTGTTTAGTACAAGGCACTCTAAAGATGATGAGGATTAATTGTCTTTGTCTGTGAGCATTTTTGATCTGCCAAATGCCTTTGCAAGAAGCATCTCGTAAGGCCCAAAATAAAAAAAACACTAGGAAATCAAGAGGAAGCAAAAAAGAGCCCATGGCATGGTCTCTGAGAATTCTTTTGTAACATGATTTATTGGTCTCTCAGTTTTGTTTCAGGCCCCAGCTTGGAGGACAGTAGCTTACAGTGTGACCACGTAGGCTGGCTTGACAGAGATGCATGTTGTATCTGTAATGTGGATAAGGAGAGGCAGTTGAAATTTCAGGGAAATGAGGCAGCCTTTTTTCTCCCTGTCTGTCTCTTTTTTTTTTTTTCCCCCCAAAGGAGTTGGTCTGTAACATCGCACATGCTAAACTATTAATTTTCCCTAGGCCTTTTGTCTTGTAAAGTTTATATTGGCTTATCCTCATTGTATTTTCGCATTATTTACTACTTATAGAGAAGTCTAACTTTGCGTCATTTATTTCTCCTAATGACCAATAAGCCATAAATCAGCAGCAAGATAAATAACTTCCAGTATTATCACCATGCACTGATATTTATCTTTACAGTGGATGTGACACAAGATGAATTACATAAACCCCACCTACACTTGCAACACCTACATGTTTTTCAACTGTTTTTATGCCCATACTAGCTGAAAAAGTATTTGGCATTAGAAAAGTGCCTTCAAAATATTGATAACAATAAAAAGGCATCCCACTGAATTATGGTAAAGTTGTTATTGTAGGAGTCTGTGCATAATTATCTCATATACTATAGATGATAGTTATTTCCCTTAATTTGAATTGCCTCAAAGTCCAGCTTCTGTGACCGTCAGTGGAGTGAGATGAGTAGTCCCAGGGAAATTCTTCACATCCTACAAGAGCTGCCCAAGATAGGTGGAATGGAAAAACCCTTTGGCTTACTTGTCTCGTAGACAGGATCTTGCTTTTCCGTGGCTGCAGTTTGAGGAGATGAATCCTACTGACAGGAATAATTATGTGTGCTGGTTTTGGCTGAGATAGAGTTAATTTTCTTCATAGTAACTTGTATGGGGCTGTTTTGGATTTGTGTTGGAAACAGTGTTGATAAGACAGAGATGTTTTCATTGTTGGTGGGCAGTGCTTACAGAATCGAGGCTGTATCTACTTCTAACACCACCCCACCAGAAAATGGGCTGGGGATGCACAAGAAGTTGGGAGGGGTCACAGCCAGGAGAGCTGACCCCAACTGACCCATATGACATCATGGTCAGCCTGTAGAGCTGGGGGAAGAAGAAGGAAAGGGGAGGCATGCTGAGTTACGGAGTTTTGTCTTCCCAAGTAGCTGTTACACATGGTGGAGCCCTGCTTTCCTGGAGATGGCTGAACACCTGCCTGCCAAGGGGAAGTGGTGAATGAATTCCTTGTTTTGTTCTGCTTTCACCTGCAGCTTTTCCTTTACCTATTAAACTGTCTTTATCTCAACTCACGACTTTTCTCACATCTATTCTTCTGATTCTCTCGTCATCCTCATCAGGGGGTGGAGGGATGGGAAGTGAGTGAGTGGCTGTGTGTTGCTTAGTTGCTGGCTGGGGTTAAACCACAACAATACTTTCACGTGCAGCACATTTTTTTTATTGTGCCTTATATGTAGATGATGTTGTAATAATACTTATTTTATGGGGCAGGTCTGAGTATATTTTACCTGACTAAAGAACTCCCCTGGGTGGTAATGCACTTCTAGAGTCATTAAAAATTAAGGACAGATCATCAACTCTTTCTGTCACAGGCTGCTAAGTGTCACTCCACTGCACTATTACCAGCCTGAAGACATTAGGGATATATGTTTCAGTCTTCCAGAAATTCAAATGTGGGCTTCAGGCAGAAAAATAAGGAAGAAAAATCCTAGTGCCTGTGCTCCATGTTAAAATTATTGTGTAAGTGGAGTTCCCTCAGGAGCTCAGGAGACCCCATTGTGTGCGATGTCCTGTCTTTCAGAGAAAGTTGAAAAATACCAAAGTATGGGAGGTGACAGCTGTCTCACACAATGCTCTTCTGCCCCTATTCTTCCTGGGTTTTGTTGAAAATGCAGAATTTGTTAATGCCTTACGAGCTGTTTGGTGTGATGCCCCTTCTTGGAGAGGCTGTGGGTGCTCTGTGTGGCTCGCTCTTCCTTTTTGATATTCCTATCATGGCTTTGTTTGGGATGAATAAGTTGGGGAGGCAATTCAACTGGAATTGTTTGAAGCAGTGGATGATTATGATTTTCCACAGCGAATGTAAGTCTTGGCATTGTCAGACAATAATTCATCCTGGGTTCTTCTGATAAATTGGCTCAATCCTGGCTGATGAGCACTGTATAGCCACAGTGGCTGTGGCAGCGAATCTTTGAGAACCACTGCAAATGTGTTCATCTCCAAATAAAGTGATAGAGCCTTCTTTTTAGTTTTTTTTTTTTACAGTGAAACCTCTGTGACTGATGCCACAGACTGGTTTGGCATGACTAAAAATTCACTCTGTCCATTTTCGTTCAATATCTCCTATTCAGCCTCACAATGTCCCTTTAATGAAACCATTTTGGAAAATGATTCTATTTTGCGGTAATACTGGCAGGCCAGGGAGGTTCATGCTTGTTAAGCAAACTGGCTCATACACTGACCAAATCACTGCTGCAATACTCTCTTTGAGAAGGAATTTAGCATTAAGTGTTTGTTAGTATGGAGAGAGCCCAAGCCGTTTCTAAACCTTTGCAAATCTAATACAGAGCAGTCTTATCCTGGAATATCTTTTTAGGAGGTGAACTCAGGAGCTATTAAGAGGCCAGGGTATTGTTAGCAGAGAGAAGAAAATAAAATACATGCTGAAAAGAGAACACGAGATTAAAGGTAATAGTTTTGCTGTAGGGGTCCCTTTAGGCGATCGGGAGAAAGAGAATAAGGTTTGTAATATTCTTCTCTTTCTCTCATAGCCTAGAGAAGTCTTCATGTGCAAAATATTTTTAATCTAGTTTTCTATTTTGAGACTCTGTTTCACAAAGTCATTTTTATACATCCCAGTATAAACACTGCAGCAGATTTAAGAGGGATTTTGTGTCTGTCAAAATTAAGTGCATCAGTCTGTGTGAGAGGCTGGGAAATGTTAGGAGGCAATCATAGTAAAAAAACAAACATACAAAAAAGGCAAACATCGAGTATGGAATAGTTTTATGTTTCAGATAAGTGACTTTATTCCCAAGGCTGACTAATGACGGAAGAGAGAGAGGTTATTCAATGGTTATCACACACGATGGATGGTTGGGACTTTTGGGTTCTTTTTCTTTGCTGACTCATTTTCTGGCCTTTAATGAGTCAAACTCTGTGTCATTGTAGTCTGTAAAAATGTTGTAATAAGGATGCGTATCCCAGAAGCATTCTGAGTCTTAATTGACATTGGTAAAATATCTGGATATTTTTGTTTCAAGATACTAAAAAGAAAATAGGATCGCTAAGAGAATCACCACCTCTTTCCATGTAAACTTTTCTGCATGGAACCACACTCTTGTGTACCTAAATCTTTTGGATTTTCTTTGCTTTCCCTTAGTTTTTATATTTCATGGATTGTACATAAAGCTGAATGTTCCCAGTGGTGCATTCAGCAATGCCACTCGAATCTGACAGTTGTGTTTTCCCATGTTTTTCTTTCTTTCTCCAGCACGAATGCTTCTATATTGAAATTTAAGGTTTACCCAATCTGAGCTTTCTTCTTGACAGTTGCTGTAACTCTGATTTTGTAGATGCTGCCAAGTCTTTGGGTTTGTAAATGTGTTAAGTCCCTCTCCCACGAAAGCCTGGGACAAAATTCCATTGATTTTCAGTAGGACAGGATCAGATTCAATATAAAGAAGACTCCATTTCCTGCTAATAATCTGTTTTGGTCTCCAGACAATTTACAGAGTTGCCTTTAATACAGATGTCTAAATCTGATCGTCTGTTTGTTTTGTTCTCTCTAAATAACCTGCAAAAAATTACATCTGTAAGGTTCAGTCCTGCAGATTCTTATCAGCACTGTTGCTGCTCATTCAAAGGTGACCCTTTTTATAAGTAAGGATTACTTCTTAGAATAGTGGCTGGCAGTATCAAGCACTAGTATTCTCACAGCCGTTTGTATTTCAGACCGGATTTGATGTCAGTCAGCTGACTGTATTTGCTTTGACTGCAGTGAAGCCTGGTAAATAGAATGAGGCAAATGAATTAATAGTGAAATCAACTAAAAACACGGAAGTTTGAAAAGATGCTAAAAGAGAAGGTCTTAGGCAAGTAGAGAACACAGCTTGAATGAGAGGGCATGATTTTTCACATTGGAGGGCACTTGGATTACATGGTCAGTAACAGGACAACACTAGCCCTATTCTAAGCAGTAGTCTGTAAATATATTCAACAGAATATAAACAGGATCTAAAAATTATTTCTAAATAGGGATTACATAATGCAAATTAAGGATAGTACTAATGAAGAGGGATAGAAATTGTGAAGGAGAGACATGGTTATGGTATGGGTTCCAGGAAAGAGACACTGAAGTGCTGAGCATTTCTTGCAGCATCTTTGATGAGGTTTTGAGAGGTTCAGAGCTGGGCAAACACAAATCCTAGGAGAAAATTTGGCAGAGATGTGGGGCCATATTCAGACTGTTTTTCTACAAAAAGCCTATCCTTAGCATCTGAATTTGAGAAAGTGATCAGTGATTCAGGCCACCTACAATCCAGCACTGCCAGACCCGGCTGTCTGCACTGTCAGCGGAGAAAAGCAGTCATGATACCTAAATTAGCTACTGGGAGCAGATTATTCTGAATACAGCCCTGAATTTAGGAATGAAAGTAAGTTCTTGTGCTGTTGAACTGAAGAAGGCTGTTGAAACAGCTGGGGACCCAAAAGGAGGAAAGTGTGCATATTGCTTGGCTCTGATTTCCTAATTTAATAATTACAGAGGAACATGAAAATCTGGTTTACTTTACCTAAAGTTTAGGGAAAAAATATAAGGAGAAAATAGAAAGTAATGGTGGCTTCTCCAGTGTCTCTTCATATTTTGGGCAAGGATTTAAACTCATGCACAATGGGAAAATTGCAGATATTCCGCGAGGAACCTTAAAACAGAAGTGCAATGAACAGTGTGTAACTGCAGCTTGTAGAAAAAAAGGCCACGTAATTGCAGGTAGGATTGTGTGTAGCTGATACGGTGATTCCGACAAACATATTTATCAGAGTCATGTATTCACTGTTGCTCTTTATCTTTCTAATATGATTGCTTGTTATCGAGGGCTTTTGCGTTGTTTTGCTTTTTGTAGCTGTACTTTGGTTTTCACTCACTGTCACGCTATAAAATTTTTGCATTAATAATAATTACAGATGGATTTTAGTTATCCCATGTGGGTCCATTATGTTCACTCTTCCTTGTTCCTTTTTTTCTCCCTGCTTTGTCTGGTATGTTCTGCTTAAGAGTTGTGTACGATGATGCCTAATGAATTTCATGGTTAAAAAAAAGTTGTGCAAATAAGAGTAGGAGAAAAAGAATAGAGGAAAGTTGGGAAAAGGAGGATGCTTCAGCTCAGAAGTGTAGGAAAAGCTAAGAAAAATTGTAGAAGAAAGCCTGTATTACACAAGTCTCATACATATCTCTGACACAGATGATTTTAACCTCTTGATTTAAAAAAAAAAAAATTTGGAAGTCAGTGGGTGGCTTTTCTAATGGCTCAGTGGGTTTTGGCTGACTAATGCTCTGAGTCTTAAAGAATATGAGCAAAGTACTGTTATTATCTGTCAGGGAGGACCTGGTTGCTCTGCCCAAGAATTAAGTAATGTTTAGGAACTCACTTGTCCTGATGGTGGGTGAGCTAGTTTGTGCCAAACTGAGCTAGTTTGTGCCAAACCTAGGTGAAACCTCATCAGGTATTTCTTTGCCCTGAGTAGGGCCCCTGAGGTCAAGAAAATGAATGCTGTCAGTCAATCTCACATTGCTTCAGATAGGCACAAAAGGTCTGCCTGGTTTTTAGTGATGTAACGTAACGAGACTCCTGAATCCCCACTATAAATGGAAGGAATAAGGTGGATCAGAAACCTATGGACATGCTTGGCTGTGGGTGAGGGATTTGTGGCAGTAGAGATCTCCCTCTGTTAGGAGCCTGTGGGCAGACCCAAGCCTTGACCATCATTAAAAAATAGTGCTGAACTTCTTTCAAAAAAAACAGATTACATGAATGGCATTCACAGTGCTACTGCTCTTGCTTTCCAGGCAGAAAAAAGCCAACCTTGTCAAATAGCAAAACAAAGAAAGATCAAAAAGCTCTTTCTCATTTTAGGTTATCAAGACAGAGATTGCTGTCAAGAAACCCAAAGGACTTTTTGGTATATTACATGGAAGGTTTGGGGAGTTTTTGGTGAAAGATGTTGGTAAATAAAACACATTATATAATAGATGGATTGAGAGCTCAAAAGACTCACTGGAGTCCTGTATGCCTTTTCTTACCCACTGGGCCAGCATCCCTGCCTGGGAGTGTAAAATGGACAGCTAATCTCTTCCAAGCAAGCCAAAATGATCTTTTCGCCATCCAGATGTAATGGCTGGTATTTCATACACCAGTTCATGCACTGTGTGGCTGTACGATGTGTTTAGTGTTAAGTGGGGAAAAGAACAATTAAATATGCAAAGTATGAAGTAAGACTTCCAGATTCTTTCCTCAACAACTTCCCAACATGGGCAGGTAGATGTTTCTCACCAAATTCACTGGCTGACAGTCCCGGTATTTGTGATGCACAGGAACATCTTTCACTCAGCAACTGCTAACTTTGGTTTCTGCTTGAGCATCTTGGAGAGCCTGACACTGTAATGTACTTTCTCAGCTCCGTCAATACATTAGGAGAAATATCATTTGGAGGTCATAACATGCTGTTCCATCTCCTCTGTCCTGGCCTATATCCTCAGATGGATTTGCACATCAGGTCATGGACATAAATGTTACACAAGAGCCAGAACACAGGAATTCCAATACCAGGTCAGAGCAGTTATTTGCCTCGTCTGGGATTATGTCTGGCAGAGCTGGCACCGTGTGCGTCAGGAAGAGGAGTGTGCTGGACAGTATGACTGTGTTGTGAAGATGAATGGTGGTTTTGTGCTTTCATATCTCTGTGTTAAGGACATACTGAAAAGGACAAGAATTCCCACATGCACTGGCCTGTGGCGATCTGCCCTGTGGCATAACTTTGTGGGAGCAAAACAAAAAATAGAAGTGTATGATCATTCCTCTCTGGAAAGAGAGTGAGTGTATTTGCATCTCTGTCTTTCTGTCTGTCTGTTCTTCCTCTATCACCCCCAACATCTTTCAAATTTGTTAGCCAATTTTTTTATACAATTTGCTAAAGAGGTAGAGACCCCAGTGACAGTGAAATTCCTGCAAATCCCTGAAATCTGGGGGAGAGGAGGGAGCCTTTAAATGAGGGAAAGGCACTAACAAAGAGCAAAAACCTTTGCAGGCACCACCAAGCCCTTATCATAGAAGCCCTTCCCTTAGAAGGGGCTGCTGGAGGTCTCCAGTCCAGCCTCCAGCTCAAAGCACAAAACTACATCAGGTCAGCTTTGCCTGGGCTGAGTCTCAAACACCTCTACGGCTGGAGATTTGACAGCTGCCCCGGATGAACATGTTCAGTGCTGCACTATTCTGCAAGTGAAGAGTCTTTTCCTGACTCCAGTCTGAGCCTCCAACCTGGGGCCATTTGCCCATAACTGAGAAGCTTATGTCTCCATCATCTTCACAACCCCCCTTGGAGTAGTGGTAGGCTGAGATTAGATTCCCACTTAGCCTCCTCTTGACAAAACAAGCTGATGTTGAGTCAATCAACCACAAGAGAAAGAAGATGTAGGCAACCAGTACCCTCAGAGTTGCTTTTTCTTTTATAGATAGGAAGACAGGGGATTGAGAATTAGATGTTTCTGCACATCCTGCAAAATTTTATGAACACGGCTCTGCAATGCATTGATCCCTACATTTTCATATGGTCATTGACGAGTAGTTGTTCTAGTAGCAATAGCTGTTACAAGTGCTTTCTTTCCAAACAAGTGATAACATACCTTACCATATGTCAGCATTAAAGAAAATACATAATGCTGGCAGGTGACTGATTTATTTCATGGTAAGTTCAGATATTCCCCACTCTAATGCAGTTTCAAATCAGTACCTCATTTGCAGTTTATGTAATACCACGTTGATCTACCATAGTGCTCCTTTAATGTTCGAGAGTTGGAAATTCAGAGCTGGGTTTTAAATAATTTCAAAATTGCTAAAATTATTATTGTTTTATTATTTCTCTCATTGCCTTTAAAAAAAAAATCCATTTTATTTTTCCATAAAGAATTGCAACTGCTGTTGCTTACACAGGAAAATCAGGGCATCAAAAAGAAAAGGATAATGTAAAAGAAATTTAGAGATTTTTACTATTTCTGATTAAATCTAAATTCACATGACAATATGCTTTGAGCTTGTTTTTTTCCAGCTGATGCCTAGTTAGGGAGGATCAAGCAGGTGATTTGTGGAGATGCTTTCAGCACATGCTGTGGAGAAGCCTCTATAGCTGCTGGTCTTAGGGCACAGCTCCCAGATGCAGCAGTTGGTGCAGAAGGGGCTCAGAAAGAAATCAACTGGTTCTTGTACAAGATCCTGAAGATACAAAAGCCGGAACACCCAACTGTACTGAAGGATATGTTGGCAGTCTGGGAGATGACAACTTCCATGATTGCAAAGGAAGAAGCTTGTGACTTCTGTCCTCAGGAGGAAGGCTGCTGTTCCACCTGCAGATCTGCAACTACAGAACAGCTTCAGTTCCCTGGATGCAGATGAGGGGCTGGGAGCTCTGTCCAGTGAAGTATATGAGCCAGCGGAGCCTGAGGAGGACGGCTGGCAGTAATGGATGACTCCCTCCTGTGAGTGATGGAGTCGCCATCTGTCACCCTGGCCAGCGGTATAGGGATGTTCTCTGCTTACCAGTGGCTCGGATTTGGGATGTTGTAGACAGACTACTTGGGCCTGTCCAGCCCTTGGGCTATTATACACTTAGAATCATAGAATCATAGAATCACTAGGTTGGAAAAGCCCTTAGAGATCATCCAGTCCAACCGTATCTGTCTGCCACTAAACCATCTCTCTCAGCACCTCATCCACCCGTCTCTTAAACACATCCAGGGATGGTGACTCCACCACCTCCCTGGGCAGCCTGTTCCAGGGCGTGATAACCCGTTCGGTGAAGAACTTCTTCCTTACGTCCAATCTAACCCTCCCCTGGCGCAGCTTGAGACCATCCCCCCTCGTCCGATCATCTGTCCTTAGGGAGAAGAGACCAACACCCACTTCGCCACAACCTCCTTTCAGGGAGTTGTAGGCAGTGATCAGGTCTCCTCTCAGCCTCCTCTTCTCCAGGCTAAACAAGCCCAGTTCCCTCAGTCGCTCCTCATAAGACATATTCTCCAGACCCTTCACCAGTTTTGTGTCCCTTCTCTGGACACGCTCCAGGACCTCAATGTCTTTCTTGTAGTGAGGGGCCCAAAACTGAACACAGTACTCGAGGTGTGGCCTCACCAGTGCCGTACTGGTGCTCACTTCCACGTGAGCACCAGTTATACAGCCAAGGAAACCTGGAGCATATAAAGTATGGCTACGTGGTTTCAAAAGTCATAGTTGAGGATATGTGGCCCAGATGATTTTCTTCTTTAGTGGAGAGGGCTAGAGAAGCAGTGGATAGACCCTGTAGTCAGCAGCTGCTTGCACAGCTGGTGTCAGCAACAAGGATCTGGCTTTTATGACTATGGGAACTTCTTTGGGCATCAAAGATGGCTACAAAGAGACAGGATCTGCCTGACCAAGTAAGGCAACACCATCACAGGAATGACAGGGGGGGGCAATGAGGATCCACAGCAGGTTTTGACTTTACCTGAGAGTAGAGTGGGAATTCATGGAGCTCTGCCTTGTGACTGATGGTGAGCCAGCTGGGAGCTGCTGGGCCCTGCTTCAGGGAGCAGACCAGTGCAGGCGACGCTGTGATGCTGTGGTGGGTGTTTGCCACAGGCTTCCGGATCAGGAAGAAGGAGATGAGGCCTTCTTCAGATAACGGAAAGAAGCCATCCCAAGGAAGACAAGGCTCAGGGGATTTTATCCACGTGTATTAATATCTGATGAGAGGATGTAGAGACAGAGCCAGACTTCACAGTGGTATCCAGTGACAGGACAAGAGGCAATGGGAACAAGCTGAAATTCTGGAATGCTATTTAAACATAAGTAAACTTTTTTACAGTGAGGGTGTCTGAAAACTGACGTGGGCTGTCCAGAGAGGTTGTGGACTCTCCATCCTTGCAGCTATTGAAACCTGGCTGGACATGGCCCTAGGCAACCTGCTCTTTGAGCAGAGGTTGAACTAGATGATCCTCAGAGGTCCCTGCCAGCCTCAGTGATTCTTCAGCTCTGTGAGAAACCACATTCCTTCTTTTTCTTTACATCATACACAGCTTTTTCCAGAGAACATTTGCTTAGAGCAGTGTAAATTTTCATGAGTGAAATAATCTACCTTGAATTGCTTACTTATTGGCAGTAAAAGAAACCACAAGGCTGACCTGCAAATTAGAGGGATAAAAAACTTAAGTGCAGGTTTAGACTTCACTGAAGCTTTGTTGAAACTCTGTAGGTATTCCAAGTGTATGTTTAAGAATGTCAAATGAATAAATAACAGCTACTTGAGCCATCCACTCTTTTTAACTGCAATTAGTGGTACACTACAATCTGCTTTCTGAACACGCTGGAAATCTTCCAAAGACAAAATAAGCCACAAGATTTTGGTACAGTTGGTATAGATGAAGTGATATGATGTCCTTGCAGGGTGGAGAAAGGAAAGCCAAAAGAGAATGACCAGGCAGATGCTGCATGGTAAATGTCTGGATTTCAGCTCAAGCTGGACAAAGGAAAATATTTTACAGGCTCATAATCAGAGAATAGCTCGTCCTACTCTTAAAGCGATACTTTGAAGAAGTCTTGAACATCTCTTCTGAAAAGAGCAGCATAAAATGAATAACAAATCCTTGTATTTCAAGAGCAAATGGTACTCAGTATAGATCATTTGCTAAGTGCTCAATTCCAGTAATTCATACACTGTGTGTGATTGAACGTAGTTTAGGACAGGTAGGTTTAACATCTACAGGAATGGTTTAGAGACCATTCAAGGAACACAGGAAAAGAAATTGTGTGGCTAAATCAGAAATGGTAACAAAGGGAAAGTCAGTGTCACATGGTAAACTTACTTAACTGAAAAAAAGCATGTTTTGGAGTGAAGACAGCCCTGGAAACAAAGTTTCTTTAAATCCAGAAATTCATCCAACTTACCTGCAGCCAGTCAGAAGCATGTTGTGTGGTAGATTAGATGACCAGTGACTTGACTAGAGCAGCTGTAATTCAAAAAGTGATTGCCAAATGCTTCAGAGCTGCCTTACAGATAAATAGGATCATCTCTTTTCTGCTGTGCCAAAGGAGGAGGTCCATTCCCATGTTCTGCCTCTGGGGCTCAGGATCTCTAGCAATAAAGGGATGTTAAATTGTGTATTGCGGTTTTAGCGCATGCCATTAGCATTCTGCCAGTTTACAGCAAAACTACAGCTATTTGCTGAATGGAACGCCTTGTCTGTCCCTCTTCTTGCATGGAGTGCAAATTCATTTTGTGTAAATGGTAACTCATGCCCATAGCCTCTCTTCTACCTCTTCTTTCTCCAATTGCAAGACCTAGCCAATGCTGATACAAAGACTGGCAAGGTCTCCTTTTTACGATTATTTTTCATTCTTCCACTACTCTGTCACTGACAGAGACTTATCGCTTTCGTTTTCACTCTAGTCTTTATACCTGCCTCTTTGGCCTTCATTTGCAAGGTAATTTCAGTGTTTCCACTCTTTCACCATGTCTGTTCCTTCTCTTCACCTTGATGTCAAGATTTCATGTCTTTCTCTTTTTCTTCTTGTCAGCCCCACTTCATGAATTTGCACAGGGCCACATTTCCTTGTCTCCACTTGGTTCCTAGAAAATCCATTATTATTTATTATTGTGTTGCTTTAGAAGTTAGCTATAAATATATATACACACTGCAGAACTGCAGCTATTTACAGAGACATAGCAAATAATATCTTAAACCTATGTCAAACAGCTCTACTAAATTCACCTTTCTGTAATGAAAGGGAGAGAAATTTTGTCTATGTAGCTAATGCCAGTGTGGGAAAAAGAAAGCAACTTCAAAGGAGTGACGAGTCTGTTCGTTGTTCTGCTGAAAAAGAATAAACTACGAATGAAATGAAAACAAACCCCAAAAGGTGACATTCTCCTGCAGAAAACTGAATAAAATTGTTTTGCTCAGCAGCAAGTAAAGCTGTTCTTTTGTGAAGTTTGGAAACAATTATTTCTTGTGTGTGTTGGAAATGAATTTGCTACTAGAGACTGCATCACAGTGTAACGGGCTGAGGAATTCGGGGGTCCTATTCCCACCTATATATCTGGCCTACAGTGTAATTGTGAGCATATTGTTTCACCTCTCTCTGCCTGTTTCTCAATATTAAGTAGGGCTAATGATCCTTCCTTCATAAAGCTTTTTCAGTCTGACTGGAGCAGAAAGCTATGAAAGGTATGTATCCTTGCTGTTATTACATAGCAAAATATCTTGAAGCCTTCTTTTAAGATTTAGGAGAGGACACATCCACGTATATCCAAAGTCAGCATGAAGCATTACGGCTGTAATATTAAGACCTAAGGATCCAAATAAACTAGAGTTGGTGCCCAATGCACATTTTTATGGTTTTTGTTGCTGGTTGTTCATATGTTGAAAGGATATTTCGTCGATTACCCACCATCGTCCTTTCTCTGCATGGAGCTTTTTAAATTGCCAAGAATAGAAATGAGTACGTAAATGGATGTATTTCTAAACTACCTTCCCCTTCTTACAGAATTTAAAATGAGGAGGTTATTTCTGCTATGCTATAAGACATGTGGAGTTACAGTGGCTTTGAGAGGCTTCAGCACCATAAGCTTTCCAGTTAGTTTAAGGGATATGGTTCTGTTACTAGGACACGGTAGTGTCTACCAAAAAATAATGAAAAACAGTCCTTTTCTTCTTTTATTTCTCCAAGGCATTGTATTTGTATTACAGTACAGAGTGATGTGATCTGATTACTTCAAAGGCAATCTAACTTTGAGCTCCTTGTGTTTATAGGCATTTGGTCACCACACATTGGTCTCTCTGAAGGTCTTGGGTAATGATGTTGCCATCAGAGCTTTTATCTGTAGGTTAAGTATTTTAGGGAATTCATTCAGAGCAGCTCTGCTGCAGAGACAGCATTGACAGTCAGTTTTCCTTTTTTTGCCTTGCTGTTTGCTGTATCTTGAGAGAAACTCTGTATGTGTCTAAACAAAGAGTTTGGTCACTGTAAGTGTATGCAGGAAGAATGAGATCCGCAAACAAGGAAGACTGCACAATATGACCTCTTTTCTTGAGAAGATCCTTGGGGAGATATACGGATGGGTGGAAGTAATACGCTTCTCAGTACATTGACTTTCTGGAGGGGCTGAAGGTCAGCCTGACTAAACCTGGGATCTCTTGAACAAGATTACTAAGGAGGAATATTTCAGATGTGTTTGCTAAAAGGACCTGTGTGACTCTCGGAATTGAAATCAGGGTGTTAATCTTAGCTTAAGCTATCAGTTGGTATTCAGTGCAGATTTATGAAGTGTTGTCTTCTGAATAATGGTTGAAGACCTCAGTCCTTGTTATCCGCCTGATGTCTGCACCTTCTTTATTTGCCATTTTAGCAGAGAGAATAAGGCTTCAGTGTACACAAATACTCCCTTCTGAAAGTTAAAATGAGCTTCAAACCCAAATTAATGTTGTGTTATATGGCTAATAGTGGTCACGTTCCTCCCTATGATGTTAAGGGAGTCAAAGCTGAAACTCATAATTTGAAAACATACAAATCCCTCTGCCTTGGCATGTGACTTCATGTTTATTGTATCTGTCAAAACAGAGAAGTCCACCACGCACTTATCCAATGCATGAGTTCTGGATCCAGGACAGAGGACAGCAATCCCACAACGGGATGTTTCTTTGCCAGGACATGCAGTAATGTTTTCTCTTTTTTTTGTCCTTTATGTCTATGCTTAAGTAATGAAATAAACATAAAAAAATAAATTATTTCAAATGATACCTGTGAAGAAGTGAGGCTTGATGCTTTACAAATAACTTTCCTCAAAAATGAAAATAAAAGTAAAAATTCATCACTGAAACCATGCACTAGACCATTCTTCTTAGTCAAATAGGCAACAGTTTCTTAAGGACAATGAAGGTGAGGTTATAGTTCAGTCATGCTAAGTAATTGCTTTCAGTTATGCAATAAATCTGTATGAAAACAAAGAAGTGGTAGAGTTGCCTCTTAGATTGGTTCACAGCTATTGGAGATGAGATATAATGGCTGGAAAGTGTTTGTACATGTCCTTTATAAAACTTGACAGTGTTAATGCCAGTTGTTCTTCTTGGGTTGGACAGCCCTTGTGAGCCTGTTGCTTGAGTTCCGGGAAATACTATTTTTGCAGTTTAAGAAAGGAGAAAATTGTCAAAAGACCATCAAAACTTACATGTTGAAGTTTTGGGAATTAAGGAAACTGGATTTAATAATTTATCTCTTATTTATGGAAGTAACAGCACTGAATGTAATGCTGCTGAACAGAGCTAGGAACAGCACTTCTTCAGACTTAATTTGAAGTTTCTTGTGTGGCTTTGGGTGTAGCTGGAGGAGTCCTGAGGAACCAGGCTGTTCTGACCTATGGCAAATGCAGCTGTAACAGGCTGCACATGTTATTTAGGAGGGAAACCTTCCATATGTTGTGGTGCTGGAAATGGGACTACTCAGTAAAGGGAAAACAAGGGGTATCTGGGTAAAATGTCTTGACTGTGAATACAGAATACATTATTTTACAAATCTTAAAATTTACAGAAATTTGGGTTGAGCAGGAAAAGTATCATGCAGGCAACTATACCTCCCCTGCCAAATTTCAGACCTGAGGTATGATGCCTGAAAGTCCTAGAGCTGCTCAGGAAAAAAGAAATCTGTGTAAATTCTAAGCTATTCTTAGAAACATATAAGTCATACTAGATGCTGTACTAAAAAAAAAAAAAATGCTGTAATTGTGCCCAAGCTAATTAATCTCAATGGCAAAAGACAGAACTGGCATTTTCGGTCAATATTTATCCAGGAATATTGATAAGAAAAATCTCTGCTGTCACTCAGACCACTGTATTATCAGAAGAAATCTGTGGCAGCATTCTAAAAGTAAAAATTAACCAAAATGTAATTCCTCTTTGGAGAAAAGCAATTTAACATTTAATAAAAAAAGTAACTTCAGTTGGGGGGTGAATCTTCAGCCTATCAAGCCTTCCATATCATTTTAAAAATTATACCTCTCATGATTATAAAATGTCAGAATAATCAAAATACAGGGGAAATTACAGCTTCTACAGTACATGAATGCTCTGATAGTACTCAGATTGTACAATGCTTTAACGTCCACAAAACAGTCCTAACTTTTAAAAACACTTTGGTCACACACTTTTGTTTTTGCTTATACATCGTTTGAAGATAGTGAAGATTTGGGTATGATCTCACAGTTGATCTTAAGAGCGAGTTATTAAATCCCTTGCACTTGATACACTGCTCTGATAATGAACCTGCGCTGCAGAGAAAGTGTCAAAAAAGTTTAATTTCTTTTGTGCTCAAACCCTCCATATAAATCTGCGTGGGTAATAAAATTATAATCACATATTCATACCTCTTTGCAAAATAAATGTAATGATACTTTGTATTCCCTCGGCGCCAGCTCTCTCAAGTTCTTCAGGCTCTTTATAAACATTAATTAAGACTCGCACCTCTGTGTTGCGTAAGTGCCATACTGATCACCTTCATTGTTTTGTAAAGTGTCTGCCATATTTTGATTACTCCAGAGCCACTTGTTAATATTATACACATCAGTAAACTGAGGCAGGGCAGTTAAAGTCGCATGATTAAATCCTTGCGGCCAATCGGCGATGAAGGTTGGGGCTGCAATTAAGAGAGTTTCGCTTTCCAGTTCCCTGTTGTAAACACCAGACTAACTCCTGTGAGGACTTGAAAGCGTTTTCAGTGATTTAGATTGATTTCTGTATGGAAAGAAAATTAATTCATAACATTAATCGGTGTAGGATTGTTAATGCATTGTCACTTGGTATCTCTTGAGGGCCAGTGGGTGACAGTGGGGCAGCCAGGAACCGTACCATGGCACCCATTAAGGGCTCTTTTCCTCTAATAAACTATAATAGGCAGCTGTCTGCAGGCATAAGCTGTGCTTTATTATGGTGAGTCTATGGCTCATTTATGACTAAACGGACTCCTTTCCTGTTGGTCTTTAGCTTGAAATATGCTACTTTTTCCTCATTTTCCAGTTGAGAAAATTGTACCTTCTCCTGGAATTGGCGTTTCTCTCCTTTCTTGCCAAAGGCTGTTTTATTAACTCCCGTCCGACTTCTGTTTCCTGTCATTTTTCTGCTGCTTTTCCATCTGAAGGAAGACAGTGGTCATGTCATAATTATTTTCTTTAGTAATTGCCACAAAGATGCTGAATGTTTCCTAATTAGATCAGGCAGCGTTCATGGCAAAACCTCAGAGATGCTGTCCGTGGACACGAGTTTCCTTCAGATCTTGGTAATTGAGTTGTACAGCCTGTGCTTTTGCAAACTGAGTTTCTCCCTGAAGCTCTTAAAGCACAACACGGAATTTGAAACAGTGGTATTTAAAGAGAAAGAGAAAAAAAAAACTTAATTGGGGGAATAAAATAAAGGGATTTCCCCCACCACCACTTCTTTAAATATGCCGTGGTGGGGAAATCTACTTGGTTGTATCTCATCATGATGTCATTTTGCAAATAGCAAACTGGAGCTAAAATACTTCTGTATAGGTGAGGATCAGCTAAAAAAAAAAAAAGCAATTAAATGGGTTTTTGGGGCAGATGAATAAAACTTACTTAGGGATTGAAAACACTTTTTTCAAATGTACAGTTATTTTGGTGCAAAATAACTTTAGAAAATGCTCTAAATAGGGTCTTATTTTGCTTCTGGAGGGCTGTAAAATTATAGATCATTGCACAGTAGATGAGATGTTCATGTGGAGGGATTTGTGAGCAATATAGAATTGCTGGATACATTCAGTGTACTGCTTGCTTTCATTTTTATTAGTCGAAATGAACAACAGGGTGATCAGCATTGGAGAGTACCAACAATGGGGATGTTCCACCAGCAGGATTAATGTTCAAGGCAAACGCCGGAAGCAATGAGAGAAATGGAACATCTGCCCTTTATCTAACATCTGGGTGAGGGGCTCTTCTCTTTCTCTGCTATTTGTGTTAAGAGCACCTCCATTCCACCTTTGTCTGTAATGGATAGAATGGGACATTTATCTCTAGATAGGAATGGGACATTTACCAGAGATAAACCCACAGGGCATCCGGGGGGGCTGTGATCTTGGTCATCCCTTTTGCCACTGCTGTGCATTTCCCATGCCATTTTGGCACACTGGTTGCTGGGGGTGGGGATTAAAGTTCTCCATACCTTGCAAACATCATTACAAAGCGGATTAGGGGAGAGAGTGAAGCGTGCTTTATCCAGCTCTAAATTGAGGTAGACCAAAGATGATCTACCATCCCTTAACCCCATGTCACCCTTGAAAATTGCGATTTTAATTGTAGGTTCTTGAAAAAAAATTTCATCTGATCAGCATCTTAGATTCTTCTCTTCCATGTAAAACCTGTAGTGACACTATGCCCAAGCATTTTTTGGGAAAAAAGGCACTTTTTGCAGCATGGTTTCCTTGAGCTTTCCCTGTTGCATGATCGTCAGTCCCTGTGCAGCTTCGCTTGAGACTGTTACTGAGCTTTCAAATTTACAGGGCTAAAAATTAATTTAATCCTTAGAAGAAAGGGTTAAAAGCCAAAAGTATCACAAAACAGGACTATGAAGCATGTGGTGGTTTTTACGTATTGACAGGTAAAATGCTAGGGAAAAGGAAGCCATAGGTTAGTCAGGAAAAGAAGTAATTTATACCTGATTATACTTTTCTGCTGTGATTATAAAAACCAAGGAGTGGCCTTCTAAGTCTGGAGTGATCGATAACTGTGTTCATACTAGTTATTAAATCCTTCATTTGTTGAACTACCGTGTGTAAGTGCCTTCATGTAACATCTAAAAATGACCCTGTAGCCTGAGCCACAGACAGGCAGACCACAGCTAGTTATTTTGCTACGAAGAAGGATGAAAAGGTAACCACCACCCGGAAAACAGGCAAAAAGACAAGACAAAGGCACGAATCCTCTGCTTTTCTCCTGGCAGTGTCCGTGGTCTAATGGTTAACGATACAAAATGCTACAGAAGGACATCGAAGCAAAGTCACTTTTTCTTTATCCAGCAGGTGATGGAAAATGTTGCTGTCATTTCCAAGGCTTAGTGGATTCATTCCGTTTACCAAAATCTCAGCTGGCCAGTGCTATGTATAAAATATAATAATGGGGAAAGCTGTTGCACTCGGCACAAAGCAGCAGCACAGTTCTGCTTTGGTCTGTTGGCAATGTGATTCAGTCATCTTTCTCTCTTAAGAAAGATTAGGAATAAATTCAAGAAACACGCTACTTCTCACAGGCAGAAACCACTGCGATATATAGGATGGCAGAGCTTCTGTGTATTAGCAGGGTGGGAGGTTTTTTCCTTTCTCCAGATAGAATTCACATCAGTAATTAAAAAAAAAATCACAAACGCTGGCTCAACCTGGCTGCCCAGCAGAAGAGAAGATAAATGTTTACAAGATTCTAAAATATATTGTGGTAAAACAGACTTGTGGCTGCGTTCTTCCCACTGTTTTGTGGTCTCTGCCATTCCCAACTGTTTTTGCCAGTTACGTTCTCCCAGGAGTCTGTAAGATCATACACACATTTGAGACTTTTAAGTTCTCACCTTGATAGGAAGATAGCAATCATTTAACGTGTAGTGACAACAAACAGCAAAAAAAATTAGGAAGCTTTCCTGCTGTGTGGTAACAGTGGATGCAGGTTCTTAAACACAGCCCATGAGTCAGGATGCTGTTTGCAAAATCAGAATCAAAGAGTTGGAATTGCTATCGAAATTGTGCCATTCAGACCTGTTTTAAGGGTTGGTTGCAAAAATAATTGGCCCCGCATTAATATTCAGGAAACTTGAATTAATCCCTTTGCCTTCCCCAAGATTGGTAAGCATCTGATCTCATGTTTGTTGCATATGCCTCCAGCTACAATGTGTCAGGCATATATTGAAAAAAAAGACCTTTTTTTTAAGGATATGCTGGACACTATAGGCTTTTATAATCAGGAATAAAAGTTTTCTTTATTCAGAATCTATCATAACTCTTTCATTGCAGTCTCCAAGTAAAGGCTGTCATAATTGTTCCTGTAGACACTAATTTTTCTTTAAAACACAGAATACAATTTTTCAAGTGCTTTCTGTTCATGGTGCCTGAACACCGTGAACAAAACTAAAATGCCAAAGCAATGACCATCTTAAACCAGGTGCTGAAGAAACGAACCAAAACATAATGATATTTTCTCTAGATGGTAGATACTGTATTGTGGTTTAGATGTGGGATGTCCTCTGATCTTTCACAACAGGTGAAGTCAGTACATTACACATTTTGACTGTTTAGAAATGAAACTGAAGTACCTTTTCATGTGTTCCTTCTTCAAAAGGGAGGACATCAGGTCCAACTCAGCACTAGAAGCCCACCATGCCTCAAGTTTTCCTAGACCAAGGCAAATGGGAAGACCTGAACCCAACCTTGCTTCCTCTGAAGCAAAATAAGAGCATCCTCACTGAAGTCATTTACATATGTTAGCAAATGTCTGTCATATAACAGGTCTGAAGAGGCTGGTAATAAAATATAGCAAGGTAATATAGCAAAGAGACAAAGCACTTCAGTTTTTCCCATAGTGCTTAGCAAGGACTGTTTTTCCTGCTTTGCATAAGTTGCTAAGGAACCTTATTTGCTCTTGAATCTATTTTTAATTGACCCACAGTGAAGAATTTTGTTACAAGAAAATGCTTTCTTGAAGCTGGATTTGTGAATCAAGGTAATTCAGAGAAACAGAATTCCTTCTACACTCAGATGTCTGATATTTTCAGTGCAACTCTTCAGACCTTAAGGCAAATGTTTAAAAGTAAATGCAGACTGTAACAGACTGAATCCTATTACATATGTTTTAGATTAACTGTAGTTTATTAGTATAAAAAGTTTGGGAACAACTTCACTGTTCTTCCTTTAGGGTCCTCTATTGAAAAAATGAAATTACTTGTATGTTGAGCTAATTCAGGTATAACCACACACACACACACAAAAAAAAAAGGAAACCTAACTTTTTCTGTGATCAGAAAAAGTTTTGACTGTGATCAGAAATGGGGCTTCTGACCACAGTCATGCTATGTGGTTTGACTTTTGCACTATGTATTTATGTTCCCTTTAAAATAACTTCCACAAGACTTACAGATTTGAGATTTTGATGTATTGCTCTTTCATTTAGACCATCTGTCTTCTGATATCCTGAAATGGTATTTCTTGTAACACAGTTCCTATCAGAATTGTGGTATTATTAAAAATCAAATTTCATCTTTTTTTTTTTTTTGCCAGGCAAAGCTCCTTGGCATCAACACTGTTGGTAAACAAACACAATCAAATATTCTTCCAGTGCTGCATTCCCGTGTGTGTTTGTTGAAACTGCAGCTCAAATGAGGTTGGATGCAGCAGTTCTACCTAACTGCAGACAGGAACAGCAATATTTCCCTCAGTCTGTAGAAGGCACAGGCTTGGCAGATAACTTTAGTTAAGTCCTGCCCAAGATCTTCACACTGGGGTTGAGTGCGCTGTGAGATGAGGCACATCATTTTCTTAAAAAAAAAAATAAAATAAAAAAAAAAAATTCACTTGATTTTTAAGAAATAAAAATTAACACACCCTCAGATGCTGCTGTATTAGCATTTTGAGACATATTGTATAAAAGCCAAGAAATTCTAAATTAAAGACGATATGCAAGATTCTTCCTGACCTTTTGGCTTAGATCACATTTAATATCAGATTAATTTAAGACATCCTGTATTCAGGAACACATTCAGTAATCTAATAGGCCTTCTCCATTTTCATCTGCTCTAATTGTATTTATTTTTAAATTATCTGGCATTTATTGTTTTTTCTGACAATTTTAATTTATTCTAGTATATTTTTCTAATGTCTTCCTATGCCAGAGGGTAATGGAGGCTAGAAATATTTGAAGGATACCTACACCATGTGGGAGTGGAATTATTTTGAGGCTAGAATATAGGCTATAACTAAGAGTAATGGGATAAAATGAAGACAGGAACATTTAGACTGAGACTTAAGGAGCCTTGACACTAAGATTTATTGAACTGGGGAGGTATTTCCTACAGGGTATTGTGAAAGTCTCATTATTTTGAAGTTGCAAGTAGACTGGATAAGTTAGAAGAATTACAATACATGGAGCAATCATAGACTTATAGTTGGAGATTGCCTCTCTCTTCAATCTAAATTTTGGCTATTTCTTCTCCTTTGCTTTATCCAGCTCCTTCAGTGGGACTGGAAAGAATTTATGGAGAAGAAATATGCGCTATTTGTATATAGGATTACGTGAGACAGCTGCACTGCAAGACAGATCTGTAGCTTTTTCCAGTACAGCCAAGAAGCCACCACAGATTTGATTTTTCTCCATCTCTACTATCTGGGGAGAGAGGTGCTATGACTGTTCTCTGCCTTGCTACCCAAAGAACTAATAAGATTAGTTGTTTTCGTTGCTATTATAATTTTTGATTCAAAAATATGCAGAATGCAGAGTAAAAGAACCCTTCCTTGAATGGTTATGGTGCAATCAATAATACGATAAAAGTGAATTTTGATAGTTAATTTGAGAGATGTGCCTTTCTGAAGTGCTGAGTTTGATTCTCACTGGAAACTTGTACTATGATGATGAAAGTGTCATGTGCAGTACCTGGATGTGGTGGAATTTGAGCACCTGTGACTGTCATCACTACATGTGCGTACTTCAGAGATCTCTGCTGCCCCAGTGAAGTTGAGGCAGGTGCAACAAGTGAGCAAAATGCTGATCTGCAAGCCTGGGGAGAGGTGGTCTGCGAAAACTCTACTATGAAAGTGTATGCAGTGGCCAGAAAAAGAAATACTAGTCATTTCTCCTGGTCACCTCCCAAGCCATTATCTTCTAGTAGTGTCCCCAGAAGTGTTGTTCTGGAAGTGCCATGGGAAGTAAAGTTGCATTGCTACCTAGTGGTCTCATTTGGAGAGTCCATCTCATGAATAACTGGCATTTTAGGACAAGGGTGGAAAGGAAAAAGCATTTGAGACCAACCTTGGTGTCAGGGCAGAGTGCGAGGAAGAGCAAGGCCATGATCGTGGATGGAGATGGGGACACAACTCTAAGAACCATCAGAAGTAGCAACTGTGACTTTTTTTTGCACTGGAGAATAGGCAGTCAGGGACAGGATCCAAAGAACGTGTAATATGATGGTCAAGGAAATAAAGCCAGGCTATTTTGCCACATTGGTTAAGCGGTTTTGAGTCTTTTGTTTTGACTCCATCAACTGCCTAATGTGTAGTGATCACTGATTTTTGGTATGCTAGATATGTGATACCAGCTTTAAGTCAGGAATTGTTTCTGAGACATCCATTTGGCTGCTGCCAATTTAACAGACCTGTGACAGTTATGTAGTGCAGACGAAGGAGGCAAATATCGGAGAAACCAGTAAGACAAATAACAGGAATTTTTGTCTCCTCCTAACTCAAGTGATCTTTTTGAATAATAACCATTTAAGTATTAAGATTCATTTCATATAATCACTGTTGTCATCTTTGCTACAGGTCTCTTTCTGCAAGGCGGTATGATAACTCAGAAAGCAGCAATCGTAATACCAGCTCTGCTCATTAGTATAAACAACCTGCAGACAAACTTGAGCTATTTTATTAATTAACAGCTGTATTGTTCTCCCTTGGAAAGCTCAACAGAAAGGCCATTCATGTGACTGCGCAGCAGAAATTGCTCAGCTGTCAGAGCCAAAGATGGCAGGTGGTTTTCCAGGGCTCCAATAACATCCGTGTCATATTTTTATTCTCCCCAGGGCTCAGCAAGCGGTCAGTCAGGGAAATGGTGTTTGCTGGTTTTGATAGCAATTCACACTATGGCCAAGCAGTGAAGAGCCACACTTGCAAATGATACAAGAAAAAATTACAGTCCCCAGTCCCACACAATACATACTCCCATACAGGATTCACGTATTTAGGAGTATTTTACTAGGATGATAAGTCTAGGTAAGGTGAGTTGTTGCTCATTGTTATTAACAGGCAAATCCAATCACAGAACAAAGATTTTGTGCAAATATTTCAGTGGGCTGCCAGAAAATGAACCACGTGCTGATCTCAGAGGGGTCTTCCAAAGTGATTTCGCCAGGATGTCTTTTAAATATTGGGATTTATTGTTCGGATTATTGCGATTCTTTAGATTTACAATGCACAAGAAAATATGTGCATAAAATACTGCATTTGCAGTGGAAAGGCTGACTGACCAAGTATAGACTATTTTCCATCTCAGTGTCAAGTAGAAATATTCCAGGTATAATTAGGCCTTATACTTCTAGGCAGATAAAAGCTGTTACTGGCACAGGGTGGAGTCCTTCTGGACAGGCATAATTTGGAAGAAAATTCTATGCTTCATGATCTGTGAACAGGGATGGACGAGGCATCAATGGAAATGCCCAAGATTTGAAATGCTACGTTCTCTCTCAAATGGGTTTGCAGTGGGCAGAAGAAGCTGACATGGTAAAAAGTGTACGGAGTAGTTGTATATGTAGCTAGCTGCTAGCACATAATTGGCCATCCTAACTATGAACCTGATACCTGGAGTGAGTGGTTACACGTATTTCTCTATAAACCTAGTGGAGGTATACATGGATAATTCTACATATCATGAGTTCAGCAAGGTCCTAATGCCAAATTTAAAATAAATGCAGGGGCCCAAATGTGAAAGCCATACGGAAAGATATTAAATGCAGTTATCTTTTGTGTCATAAAGCTGGAAGACCCTTCCTTACTAGACCATCAAAATGTAGGCAGGAAAAACAATTATTAGAAGTTATCCCTGTGAATCCCTATCAGTAAATGTCCCCATGGAATTTTGACCAGGTTAATTACTGTTTACTCACAGAAGATGTAAATACAGCTTATATTTTGTTAACCAAATTACAGCTTACATTTTTCGAACCGTAAGTATATTCGTAGGTTGGAAAGAGGTTGACTGCTCTGTTGAATTTTTTCCTCATTCTCACTTCTCTGAACTTTTTTAATCATGTTTTCTCATTAGCAGAATATACTTGATTAACTCGCTTGTTTAATGAGGTGCTTTGGGATGGTAAAGACAGCAGTCCATTCTGCTGAATGACTTTGAGATGTTAAAAAATAAATAAAACTCTTAAGTGCCAATAGATCTCCTGTTGGTCTTCACTGGTAGTTTGTTTTTGATGTGAGAAATCATTCCATTCCGGCCTGTGCCTCCCCCTTTCAAGAAGTGGATTTTCAGGTTGTTATTAAAAACAGTCGTTGACACACTGGACCAGATAATGGCTTCTTTTCTTAGAAAGTACTTAATAATTGGTCAAGCTTGCCTGATTTTCAAATAATTAACAATTTTATTAGTTTTTTTAATCCTACTTTTTTAGAGACAAGATAGTGATATTAATTTAAATTAGATCTCAAAGAAAAGTGTCAGAGGAAATGGACCTTTGCTCTTACAACTCATTTTTTACTTGAGGCTGCCATGCTCCGCAGTGTAAAAATCGAGCCTAGCTGCAAATAAAATTGGTAAAACAAGAGGATGAATGCTAAGGTTGGGTTTTATGTGATTCAGGTCATTAAAGACAACTGGAATTGATCTTTCCTGTCAAAGACAATTCTCCGCTATTTTTCTAGTTTTTCAGTGATTTGTTTTGTGGTTTTGTTGCTTCTGTACTTGTGTAAGAAACCTGAGAGTAATGTTAACTTTATTGCATTTTATGGTATCAAAGATCTCGGCTCAGTGTTTTTAAGAAAGGGAGTGAGTTCTCTTTATAGTGAAAGGTCAAATGTATGGATTTCAGTCTGCTCAGCATCTGCATGTCACCTCAGCAGCTGGCAAACTCCTTGTGGAACATAACATTTGCTTTCTATTACAGCTACTTTTCACTGATGCAAATTGAACGTGGCATCTGAAAGGGATCTTTGCATACATGCAGATTTCACTGGTCATGACGTGTCAAAGTGATTAAGTACAGGGATTTTTCCTGTTTCCATACAATGCCTGGTATACTGTGGGTGCTGTCAGAGGCAAATGCAAGAGATACTAAGAGATGGTCAGGAATAATGTGGGGAGAGAGAAAAACAGGGAAGAAAAAATAGCAAAGTTCTACATCTCTAGGTATTTACTATTGATTTCTGAAACGTTCAAACTTTCTGGATTTTGAATGCTTTTTATAGATTTGAATAAGTTGCTCCACTTTAACAGATTATCCTTCTCTGATAAATGTTTAAGACTGATGCTATTTTTAGAAAGCTTTCAAAGTCACACATCCCATGAAGGTGAGGAATTTTTCACCTCTGATTTGTGTTTCGTTTGTTTTGATCAGGGAGACTATTGAACAATTTAGTATTTAAATCTCATGCAATTTCATCCTGCTTCTACCCCATTAGCATGTAACTATGTGCTTTTATCCCTAGATATGGCTCAGGAACATCAGTGATACTTTGATGGAAGAAGTAATAGCTGGGATTTGGCCCATAATCTTCCCAAATTACCATTTTATATGTCTGGCATTTCTCAAAAAGGATTTTAAGAGATTCTTACTGAGTGGGCTCAAGCAAGAAATCTCTTCAGAGAAAAGGCCCATGAATGGTATACTAATAGGTGATTGTATAGCAACGGACAGGAGGCTGAAGCCACCTGCGCTGATACTGTATTCCAGCAGTAACGACTGACACTATGGGTCAGGACTTCTTCTTGAGTTATGCCAACATCTACGAAGATTGGATGCACCTTTTCCCTTCTCTGAAAGCATCTCTTCTTGGAATCACTTAGGTCAGGCTGGATACTCTCTGCTTCTCCCCACGCATGTGGTGCAAGTGTCTATCTCCTCCATGCCCTCTCCCTTCTTGGGGTCCCTTCTTAGAGCACACGAGCTCACGTTGCAGGTGCTTGACCAGTGGACCTCAAGGGAACGAAGATGCCCAACGTGAAGTTTCAGCTCACGGTCAGGTCTCTGAATATGAAGATCTCCTAGGAAGTGACTGCAAGTTGTTTTCTTCCTACCAGTCCTGACATTTGACATCCATTCTTCAACTTTAAGCTAGGAACCGCATAGTTAGCATTCTGTAAGTGAGCTCAGTTGTATACCCTGGTTTACAAAGGGGACTACAATACCTGCTTAGGACCTTTATGGAAAAACAGTTCAGTTCTGTTGCTGCTTGTTACTGCTTCCTCGTAGCTGTTTATCCCCTTGTCATGCGTGCCTATGGTCTTGCCACTAAGCATACTAATGCCATTAATGGAAATGGATGAGAAAGAACTTCATTTGGTTTAGAGAGTTTTCCAGGAGAGGGCAGCCATAGTTAATTCTGGGTCAGTTCATGCAATACAATGTGAATATAGATTACTGGCAGTGTTTGGCTGTGATGCTCTATTGCCCAGCATGGTTTGTGTGCTTAGTTCTTTTAATTTGTTCTTTTGTTTAGATTGCAAGTGTGCAAAAGAGAGGTTTTTTCACCAATTAATGTTGGAAAAGACAGACCACATAATAGAGTGGTTAACTCCCAACGCCCTGTACTTGCTGAAATTGCAAATGCTCTTGGGAACAGTTTCCATTATACGTCACTGTTTGCCTTCTATACCCTCCAGCCAACTCAAAAGCTTTTCTTCACTCTCTTGCTTCAAAAATATTTATGGAAAAGCATAGCACAAACTCTTGCTAGAGACCTGAAAATTTCAGGAAAAAAAAATCCCTTGCACTGAAAACTTTCACTTCTTTAGGAGTTTAGAAAGGATCAGGACAAAATGATCCTGTCTCCTCTGCTTTTTTACATACTAAGGATACATATAAAACCTCTTGGTTGGATGTAAGACTGGTGAGTTAACCACTAAAGGGCATATCCCATATCCACTGTTTGGAAGCTCTACTCATGCAAACAGCAGTAAGGATGTAGATGGCATCAGGACACATCCTTTAATACTGCCCTTCCAGGGCTCTTGCTTTGACAGAACTGCTTCTGGGACCGGGCTGGTAACCAGGACCCCTTAACATGCACCCTCTTTGTATTAAGACTAAAAGGAAAGTTGCCTTTTCATATGCAATATGTAGTTTCATATCTTGGATCAGTTGAAACCAGCAAAAGCTGGTTTTTTTCCTTTCCTTCTTTTTTAAATTTCTTTTTCAAAAAACTCCCACCCCAACTCTATTTTCCTGCACCACCAAATAAAAACTCCACTAAATACTTTTTGCCAGATCCCTTGGTAATATAAATCCAAGGATTTTTATGAAGTTAAAAATATGGTCCCTGTAGGTACAGAGGTGATGGAGTTTGGGAGGATTTTTTGTCCGTGTTTTTTAGGAGGAAACAAGGTGCACTCAGCATCACTTCACATGTAAATCCACAAAATGATACATGACTTCAGAGGTACAACTAAGAAAGCCATACAGTCTTTCCATGCACTGAATTTTGAAGACATTTAGCTTCAATTTTGTCAACTTTTTCAACTTCCTATGCCTTACAACTCCTCTTCATTTCTTAGACATTCCTCTGACGTGTATCAAACATACACATGTAAACTCACAATACATAAGACATTAAAAGATTGCACCCATGAGAGCCTGTCAGACGATGCAGTGTTGCTTTGCTTGCCATGGAGGGTGAGGAGTTAATAATTTTTCTTCTCTGCTTATGCGTCTGCAGGTCTCTAGAAGGTAGAGCGGACACAATACTGTTTCTGTAGATGAGGCTGATAGCCCTGGCTGGTCTGTGCACAGAGCCTTGTGCAAATAATTCTTAGAAAAGGGACCTAATAAGCCACTGCACAACACTGATTTGCACATAATTGTATCTGTCTTTTAAAAGCTGAAGATAAAAGGACAGGATTTGACACCTGCTCATTGCTCATTTTTCTGGCAGATCCGCGGGCTGGAGCATGGTTGCAGGGTTTGAGCAAGGGACAGTTTTGCCACCTGAATGGCCAATTAAAAGGAGAGAGGTTTGCAGAAATGCTTTGCAGCACCTGACAGGTAAAGCTCAAGGCATGGCTTGCAGCCCCTGGTACAGAGGGGATTTAATTTTTTACTTTCTCTAGCTGAACACAGTGTTTCTTTTCTTCTCTCCCTCTCAATGTTTAATTTATGGTTTTATTTAAACACAAAGTTTTCACCCTTTCTGTGGTACACTGTGCTTATATCTGAGGTCTTCATTCCTTCAAAATGCAGTGATGGGGAAGAAAGGGTTTCTAACCTCTTACTTTTTTACTCTTTTATCAAAGAGTTCTCCTTTAAATAGCATAAGTTTTATTTTTTCTTATGGTTGGGTTTCCTTTTATCCTTCTGCCTGTCTTATAAATCCTCATGCTTTACGTTCAGTTCACTTTAAGACTTGCTCCCGTAAAGAGCTGGTACCTCGATAAGCCAGCATAGGGATTTTAAAAGCTTACAATTAAAATGTTTTTCTCTATCTTCTGGAAGCAACCTTCCCCTCTCAGTTCTATTGTGTTATGCATTCATTTCTGCTCAGTGAAAACTCCTGGCTGCTATTCACAGGACAGGTTAACTCCTTCCTAAAATGTCTCAGTGTCCCCATTTGGAAAATCGGTACAGTGCTCACTTCCTTGCCTCATCAGATAGCCTTGAGATTTGAGATATACAGATATTTTTAATTTAATCAAGATTATTTCTTTTACTGTTTTCTAGTTCTTTAGCAGTGCTGGCTGGACATCCCAGGAAAACGGGTCTGCATAGTTGTAGGTGCCACACAAATTGTTCTGCTAATCTCTTAGGAATGTGAAGATTGTTCCTAGGAGCTTACAGTTTAGTATTATATATACATATGTATGTGTATGTATATGTTGCAGAAGTATATCTGTTATATCAAAAAGAAAAGGTTAGCAGGGAAATAGGGAAAATAGTATAGGAGAGTAATAGAAGAGAAGTAGTTTTGCACGCAAGTTGTAGCCCGTAGGTAGCAATGAGCACAACTTGCCACCTCTGTAGCAATCAGATAGCAGGTTTCTATGAGTATTACTGTATGAACTCAGCAACAGGTTTCAATGTGCATGGGAAAAGTTGATTCAGTAGGTAGGGATTTAGCCTAGGCTGCTGGGAATGGTATCTGTGCAAGGTGCCATGGGAACATAATCAGGCTATAGGCCTACAGGATGATCTTTGAAGCAAGGTCTTCAGTAGATTAGAAAGGCAGTAGTCTGGAGGTGTCAAAAGCAGAGATGAAGAGATTTTAATTGTTAAGGCTCATAATCCAATTATATCTTAGACAAAGGTTTGGCAATGTAGGCAGAATGAAAAGGTCAAATTTGGAGAAGCTCTGTAGAAAGTGGCATCAAGATTTAATCACAAACTGGAGGTGTGAGTCATGAGAGTTCAAGTCAAAGAGAAAGCTGAGATTGGCAGAAAAGAGTATGATTTTATTTCTGAAATTAAGACAGGTATGGAAAGGAAAGGACTTAATTCAGGTGCTCGGTTTTGAGCATGTTCAGTTTACCAAGTAGTAAATAATTACCAGAAAGATCTCAAAGGGAGAGGCCTGAAGTTGTTTGGGTTGATTACTCTAGGCTTAAAGTTTTCTTGTTTTCAGTAACTGAGATTGTTATTAGTGTGTTCACATCGTTCACATCCTATCTGGATTTGTATCACAGAGAATGAGTGAAAACTTCCATCCACGTGTATCTATTACCACAGTTCATGGTATGTGAATTCAAATTGGATTTTGAGGCAGGTCATAATGTAGAAGGATGCAATCAGAATTAAGAGGTACCATAGTAGGACTCGATAGTTTCCAAGTCACATCTACGTGGATTACTGTCTCATGTCTTAATGCAAAAGTGGCAGAAAGAACTAACCATACTTAGGGGAAGTAGTAAAAATTTAACTCGATACACTTGTAATTAAAACAACTTAGATTCATTAGACTGAAATATGCTGTGAATGAAATTCAAAGAAACTTCGTTAAGACCGTGTCCCTTTCAGTGTGCACCTCTGCTTTTGAGCAGCTCTGGTTTGTCGACGTTAGTAACCACACGTCACACCTTTCCTGTACATAAAGTGCTGCGTACAACGTTTGTATCTGGAGTTGTTTAATATCTCTCATTTAGCTCAGCTCATTGCGTTTCAATCATGGTTGGGCTAAAGGAGGCTCGTGAGGCTCCGTGTCCTAGTGCTCATATTTACACAGTTACTGAAATGTGGTAAATCATCTACCTGCCTGTTAACAGGGGGTTATGTATTATCTTGTACCAGGCTTTGGCTGCTCTACAAAGATTCTTACAGGGTAGACATCTGATGCAATATTTCACAGTTCTTTTTTAAGTAAAGCGTGGAAAATGGGTCATGTACCCATCATTTTTCTTTAAATAATCAGTATCACTTTTTTTGCTTTCTTAAAGCATACTGCCCCTGTGTGTCTATACGTCTGGGCATGGAGACACCTGCTGTCTCATCTCTCTTCTCATCTGTGTTTGAGTCCCTTTTGCCTTGTGGTCCTACGGGAACCCCAAATACTCCTGAAACATGGCAATTATACTACACATAGGATGAGTTTGACTAGCAATATGAAACATAGCTACCTGTTAGGTCTGATCCCTCATCTGTGTAAGAGACTGGAGTACCACTGTGTGCCTGTTGAATAGATAATGTGGAAAATACAGTTCCACTTGAAACAGTATAAAATGCAGAAAAAGTTTCCACTTCCATATTACCATATGCAGTGAGAGTAAGTAGATTGTGTGGTGAAATCCACATATTTGACTTTGCATATACAGAACTGAGTACAGGAGCCTAGTTTTATGGCTCTGCTGTTAAGCAGGCATTACTCCTTTTGTGACCATGTGCTAGCTCACTACTATCTCAGTAAGAAATCTGACACAATCACCACCCTTATCACTGATTTCTAGAGCAGATAGCTCTTCCTGGAGCTCTTCAATCTACGTAGTGTCTAGACTTAATCTGCTTTGAGATCAGACAGGCTCCCAACCCTGCACATAAGGGCTACAGACTTTTTTACCATTAGTTCTCAGTCACAAGTCAGAAACTCTCACAAAGGTTGCGTGAGACCTTTAAAAATCTCCTCTGCAGAGGGAGAGGTTTGTCTCACATCCATCATCGCACAGTGGCAGAAAGAAGGAGAAAATTTTAAGTCTCATTTGCAACCAGTGAGGAATACAGTGATTTTCTTGCAGTAAGCTGTAGGTTAAGCCATGTTATTCATGACCTGCAGTGGTTTTGCACAAAGCTACCAATAGCAAAAATAGTTTTATATGATATGTCCTAGCACAGATTATTTTTGTTTAAGTATGTGTAATGTAGGGCTTTTTTGTTTCCTTTTTTTTTACTTTCCTCTTTTTTTTTCACAAGGCAGTATAAGAATGCTCTGAAAGTAGTCCTGTCACAGACAAACTGTAGAAATAAAGTTGAAATAACCTAAAATAACATGCAAATCCTGGGACCATGAATTTTGAAAACACAGGCATACACTGTATGCAAGCCTGACCTTCTGGCTGTGTAGCTGATAATCAAAAGAAGTCTTCTGCAAACCTGCTTGTGATGAACAGATAAAAAGGGCTTGGCCCACATTCAGAAATGAGACAATTTAAGCAAGCTGGAGAATATTTTAAAACAAGTCAAAAGGCATTCAGGCTCAGGGGAAAACACAGAGCTTTGAGAATTTTAAAATTTTAGGGGTCTGCTTTTGAGCACTTAGATTAGGACTGGACACAAGCAGTAAAAACTCTGAAGTGATTTTCACTTTGATAGCAAATTGGGCAAATCACCAAATGACAGCTTATCTTGTCTGCCAGAGGAGAAATGAGACAAGTAGGTGCCAACTGTGTGCCAGCAATCTCTTAGGGCAGGAGAAATGTCTATCGTAAAAGGCATGTGCAAAATAAAGTAACTCCCACCAAAACTGAAGCTGTGCCTCTCTCCAGAAAGAATCGGGACACCTGGTTACCTGGTTGTGGAGGAAGCTGAGGTAGTCATGATGTTTTTGCCTCAGTCTTCACTGGCAAGTGCTCAACCCACACCACCCAAGTTGTAGAAGGCAAAGGCAGGGACTGGGAGAATGAAGAACTGCCCATTGTAGGAGACGATCAGGTTTGAGACCAACTAAGAACCTGAAGGTACTTAAGTCCATGGGACCTGATGTGATGCATCTGCAGGTCTTGAGGGAACTGGTGGATTAAGTTACTAAACCACTATCCAGCATGTCTGAGAAGTTGTGGCAGCCTCGTGATGTTCCTACTGACTGGAAGAGGGGAAACATAACCCCCATTTTTAAAAGGGAAAGAAGGAAGACCCAGGGAACTACCAGCTAGTCACTCTCACCTCTGCGCCTGGCAAGATCATGGAGCAGATCCTCCTGGAAACTATGCTAAAACACATGGAAAATGAGGAGGTGATTGGTGACAGCTTCACCAAGGGCAGTTCATACCTGACAAATTTTAGTAGCCTTCTACGCTGGGGTTACAGTGTTGGTTTATAAGGGAAGACCAACTGATGTCCCCTACCTGGACTTGTGCAAAGTGTTTGACAATGTCCCACAGGACATCCTTGTCTTTAAATGGTAGAGACCTAGATTTGACAGGTGAACAACTCTCTGGATAAGGAATTGTCTGGATGGTCACACTCAAAGTGTTGCAGTCCATGACTTGACGTCCAAACGGAGACCAGTGATGAGTGGTGTTC
>NW_010269976.1:0-22201 GCF_000690775.1 Eurypyga helias
CACTTGGCCTTGTTGAACCTCATGCCTTTGGCACAGGCACACCTTTCCAACATGTCCAGGTCCCCAAGTTTCCCAACTTCAAAAATATGAAACCCACTAATACTCCACTAGGGTCTTAGCACTAAACGAGCAGCTCCTTTGTTTGTATGTTTTGGTTTTATATCTCCCTCTGAATGTCATTACAGGTCAGAGTTATGGAAGAGAAGATAAAGGTAGCCAATGTTAAGACCGGTGAATCAGACAGCACTCTGCACAGGAAATACCAGGAGCTGATGGGTACAGTGCAAGGAAAGGAAGATCTGATCAAGAGATTGGAGACACAGCTAGCGAAACAGGTAAAGGTATTTTTTACAGGGACACTTGTAGGTTTCATGAGTTGGAGGGACTGTTATGTATGTTTCAAAGGGACTGTTTATGTCTCCATTACATATTAGCCTCTCAGTTGTCTTCAGATCAGCTGCAAAATGATCCTTTGTCCAGTGCAAGATCCTCTCCTTCCTTTCTCTTCAGACAAATACATCCATTCAGCCTCAGTAGGTCTTTTCTCTTCATCAGTGTCTTTAAAGGACTTCCTTATGTAGTGTTGAGTCAGTGCTGAGACCCTAAATCGTAATGCTAGAGACTGGTCACTATTTCTCTGGCTTCCTAGCATATGGATTGCTCTGCAAAATCATGTAGCCCATCTCTGACTCGACATATTCTGCTTCTTGGGAAGGGACTTTTCGCAGTCTTCAGCAATCCTTTAGCATAGTTCATGTCTTCTTAGATGTTCTGGTTATAAAAGAGCAGCTGTTTCCCAGTATGGATGGTTCTTAGTCTCTTCCATTCTCAGTTGGTGGAAGGAAGGAGCTACATCTACAGCAGGGCTTCTATTTTGGCTATAGTAAAGGCCTTGTTTTGTGGTCTTTATAACATGAAGAATGAGGTATTCTTATATGTTGCTAAACTACTTTCAAATGAAAATAGCTCATTAGGATTTTGCACAAAAAATAAAAATACTGTGCCATTTTAGTTACATTTTACATTTAACTAATTGTCATCTATTTCATGGGCAAAATAGATTGGCCAGCTGTCTGAATTTACTCAGGCCAAATGTAGTGTGGAGGTCAGGCATCAGGTCTTTGTAGTACTCTGGATTTCAGGTCACTTCCCCAGGCCAGCTTGCTGAGGCAGACTGTAGATTAAGTTTCTGCATTTTGGAGAAGAAAGACGTTTGGAAGGAGCTACAACAGTGATCAAGCTCTGGAAGCAGTTCTTGCAATCAATGATGGAAGAAATTCTAATTTACCCAAAAATCCGAGGTGTGATTTGATTAAAACCAGCAAACACAAGTGGAGAAAAATGTTCTGTTAGTAGAAATCTTTTTATTCTAGCAACAAGAGGCAACGTGAGATTCTAGAAATGAAAGCTGAAGCTTGACAATTTCAGGCAAGAAACATTCTTTATCAAGGTCACCACTAGTTTCAGAATGGGATGGACTGGTGGTAGCGCTGGAAGCTCATTAAGGGTCTCTGTAAGGGATCCTGTTTGTTTTCACTGGGATGGGGAGAGCTGTGGAGTTCAAACCATTAATAAGAGAACACTGCGGTCATGTCTGGACCACACAATAGCATAGGACACAAAGAATCTCTAACTGGTTCTGGATCTTAAAGCACAATAACTTCATCTACAGGTGCTGTGCTTGGGTGAATGGTTCTGCTTAGAGACAGGGCTTACTAAGTTCTGTGACAATGCTGTTGTCATGTCACTATTCTACTTTAGGACCCCGAATAACATCTTGGCGTTACACTTCACAGTGTAGCATAGCAATATTCTGAATCTTTTCCCTCTTGGTCCCCGATTTGAGGCAAGTCCAGGTCACTAGCAATTCAAAGGCACTACCCATGTCATAGATGCTCGGAGAACTATGGCAGATCCGCTATTATGTTCCAGATCATTTCAGACCAGTAGGCACGTCTAATGTTCTGACTCCAGTAAAGGCTGATGATTAGGAACACACTGAGACATATTCAAGGAGAAAAACTAAATAAATCCTCTTCTTGAAGCATCAGATTTGATTACTTTTATTTCATCAAACTCAACTATAAATCTTACTGATCCCCATAATGTTGCCAAGGTCTATTTTATAGCCAGCAAACATTTGAAAAAGAGCTTTTAAATGTGTAATTGTGGTGATGAATAGCATGTGGTGATTAAAAGCAATGTGAAGATTTGGGGAATTTCCTGTAGTCTACTGTGTATGTATATAGTATTCATTAAGTGAGTTTACACTCTTCAGTGTGAAAGACTTAAAAAGGGAGGGGGTTGGGAAGCACTGACTTTTTTTATTATCATAATGACTGGTATCTTTTCACATCAGAAAAAAAATTAGCAGGGAAAGAGGAGAACAGAGGAAGACTGGTGGATGATGTGACAGCTGGAGGTCATCTTGGGCATAGCACTCACAAAATGATAGAGTTTTTGATTCTTGGAGAAATAAAGAGGACAGTCAGCAGATTTTGGCCTGTTTAGGAGACTGGTGGACAGAGTCCCCTGGGAGACTGTCCTGAAGGGCAAAGGAGTCCAGGAATGCTGGACATTCTTCAAGAAGGAAATCTTAAAGGTGCAGGAGCAGGCTGTCCCCATGTGCCAGATGACAAGCCGGCTGGGAAGACCACAGCCTGGTTGAACAGAGAGTTTTAGTTGAACTCAGGGAAAAAAAAAAAAGGAGGCAGGCAACTCAGGAGGCCTAAAGGATGTCATGAGGTTATACAGGGAGAAAATTAGAAGGGCCAAAGCCCAGCTAGAACTTAACCTGGCTACTGCCATAAAAGACAATAAAAATGTTTCTATAAATACATTAGCAAGAAAAAGAGGGCTAAGGAGAATCTCCATCCTTTACTGGATGCAGGGGGAAACATCGTGACAAAGGATGAGGAAAAGGCTGAGGTACTGAATGCCTTCTTTGCCTCAGTCTTTAATAGTAAAACAAGTTGTTATTCTTGGGGTACACAGCTCCCTGAGCTGGAAGGCAGGGACAGGGAGCAGAATGAAGCTTCCATAACCAAGAAGGAAATGGTTAGTGACCTGCTACACCACTTAGACATGCACAAGTCTATGGGACCAGATGGGATCTACCCAAGGGTACTGAGGGAGGTGGCAGAAGTGGTCACCTAGCCACTTTCAATCATCTATCAGCAGTCCTGGCTAACTGGAGACATCCCAGTTGACTGGAAGTTAGACAATATGATGCCAATGTGACAAGAAAGGCCAGAAGGAGGATCTAGGGAACTAGAGGCCTGTTGGTCTGATCTCGATCGTGGGGAAGGTTATGGGGTCAGTCATCTCAAGAGCCAACAAGTTGTTCAACAAGGTCAAGTGCCATGTCCTGCACCTGGGTCACAACAACTCCCTGCAATGCTACAGGCTTGGGGATGAGTGGCTGGAAAGCTGCTCAGCAGAAAAGGACCTGGGGGTGTTAGTTGACAGCTGGATGAATATGAACCAGTAATGTGCCCAGATGGCCAATAAGGCCAGTGGCATCCTGGCCTGCATCAGGAACAGTGTGGCCAGCAGGACCAGGGAAGTGATTGTCCCCCTGTACTGGGCACTGGTGAGGCCACACCTCGAATCCTGTGTTCAGGTTTGGGCCCCTCACTACAAGACAGACATTGAGGTGCTGGAGCGTGTCCAGAGAAGGGCAATGGAATTGGGGAAGGGTCAAGAGCACAAGTCTTACGAGGAGCGGCTGGGGTAAAAGGACACTCAGTGGAGACCTTATGGCTGTCTACAGCTACCTGAAAGGAGGTTGCAGAGGGGTAGGGGTTTCTCTCTTCTCCCAAGTGATGAGTGATAAGACAAGAGGAGACGGCCTCAAGTTGCACCAGGGGAGGTTTAGATTATATTAGGAAAAACTGCACTGGAAGGAATGTCAGGCACTGGAACAGGCTGCCCAGGGAAGTGGTTGAGTCACCATCCCTGGATGGATTTAAAAGATGTGTAGATGTGGTGCTTAGGGACATGGTTTGGTGGGGGACTTGGCAGTGCTGGGTTAATGGTTGGACTAGATGATCTTAAAGGGCACAGAAACAGCTGAGGACGCTATGATTCTATAACTGCTACCAGAATATATTACCTTTGTCTATTTAATTAGTGAAACGGACTGAACATGCCGCTCAGAGTATATTCCCTTCCGCCCTTGCTCCTGGAACTGATTTGTCTTTGTAGTTGTTCAAATCATAGTGTAGAGAGTCCTTCCAGGGACAGTGCTTCTGATGAAGCCACACGGAAGATGAACAGGTGGCTTCAGGTGATCGTAGTATCAATCCAAATTCCCAGAAAAGGAAAAGAAGTGCAGCTGAGAAAACAGCTGCAAAAATGATGTTGTAGCAATATTGACCAAGCAGATACTTGGGGAAAAATGTTCCTTGTGCAAATCAACAGTATTCCCATAACACCTTTGTATGGACTAGAATCTGTTTCAATGGATATGTAAACATACAACTACTTACATCACCTCAAAACCTCCTAGCAGTTCTTATTATTTCAAGGTCAGGTTTTGGAGCTTTTTTAATCCTGAGACTGCTATCTTTTTAAAATTTACTTTCTCAGTGAGAAAATTGTGTGTGTTAAATATATTGTTGGTATTATTTTCCATCTCACGCACCTTTAAAATCTGTACTCTACACCTGTGCTTGCAACAATTGAAGCCCTTGTGCTTGGAATTATTACAGTGTTCTGTAAACCACTTACAGTCACTTCTTAATTCTTATTAACTTCAGCCAACAATGTGTGTGTGTAGGCTGGGGGAACACTACAGGTGCTTGACAGCACATAGCAACGTTTCAAAACCATCTAAAACAGGAAAAGGTGCATACTGTACTCAAAAGAAACTGTGGTATGTGGGCAGTCATTGCCTGAGCTGGGTTTTGCTATGCCACAGCAAACTCTTGAAACAACCCTCTGAATTTGACTCTAGGGACCGTGTAAGACAACTTAGTGCTTGATTTTTCAGGGGCCAGCTAAAAAATAATATCCAAATATCAGTATTAAATCTTACATCTGGAATGAGAGCTTCAATGTTTAAGTCACTCCTGATGCAGTAACTTACTGAGAACAGTTAGTTGTACTTTCCTAATGCAACTAATCTTTTTTTGGCACAGAAACAGCTGAGGACTGAGGAAGCCAAAATTGTTCAAGAGAAAGCTGCTAAGATCAAAGAATGGGTAACATTTAAGCTCAGAGAGGTGAGTCTTTAGCTTGCTGCCATGTTTCAAGGCCTATGAGTAGGTACAGCGGCTGCATTGCCAGTGAGCTCCTATGCAGGACAGTAGCCTGAGAACAGTCAGTCTGCCACTGAGGTTTTCTGCTTGTTTGGCCCTGCACACTCTCAGTTGCAGAGCCAGGGTCGTCCTCTTACTGAGGGCTATTTACTGCTTTGGGCAAACTATAAATGACTGTGAAGTCACTAATGCCTAAAAGCAGTCTCTGAAAAAGATTAACTAGTCACAGGTGGCTTTCACTTAGCTTTCCTCTGACTCTCCCTTTTTGATCTGGGTGCAGTTTCTGTCTCTCTGACAAAGAAGCTGAACACACATCCTTTGCTCTTCCTTAATTTGCCATCTCTGATTAATGCTGTTTTCCTGCTGTGCAGCATTTTCTCACATCTAACCTCTCTCTTCTATACATCCTGTGGACTTAGGCCTCTATCTGGTCCTAATTCAATACACTCTGGAAAAAATGAGAGATAACAATGGGTCAGCACACAGTTTACGATGCACCAACCGTTCACGACTGGGAGTGTGGGGCTATCTGGTCTCTCTCTTTTATTCCAAGTTAAAGCCACAGGTTTCCCAGTTTATGCCAGAAAGGGAATTCGTTGGAGTTGGAAGAAGCAGCCTTTGTGGGCACTAACTGTGTTATGATGTGGCTTTGTAATCTCACTAGATTGCCTAGATAATTCACCGAGCTGTTGTGCTTCTCTTCCATTTTCCTATGTGAGACAACTTAAGGTGCATCTACATTACTGGCTGGTGCAGCACGAAGGAGGAAGCACAGGGGATGACTTGCTGTCACCTGCTGTGAATCCTGGACCATACATTCACATTGTGTCTTTACTGGCAATGAAGTTCATGCCAGGCACCAGCCGGCTCTAGGTGCTTACCGTGCACAAACGGACCACTGCCAACTGAAGAACTTGGCATCTGTGTTGCAAATGGGTTGCTCTAGAGAGCACCACAGGTGCAATTCCAACTTTGTTTCCATCAAGAGGGAAGCCTCTTTGCATGCACCGCTGCTGCGTTTACGAATGTATGCTGAGACACTTCAAGCAAAGACCTAAGACGAATTTGCAAAGACTCACTCGTGCACTAATTGCAAATGTACATGCACCCTTAATGGTTTGGGGTTTTTTTCCCCTCTCTGGTCCTCTGGATCCAGGGGATTTCCTTTTATCACATACAGGGTGAGAGGGAAAAATCCTCCTCCTGGGTAATAGTTTTGTGATTGTCTCTTTCATGACAGTTGTTTCTGGAACAGGAGTAAATGAGAAACAATAGCAGGGAAGGAAATTAAAAGACCTGTTTGAGAAGTGTGAATAGACTGTACAGAGGCTATTGAGAAAGCACAGCAAAGTGTTTAAGTGGGCTGTCCAGTGGAGCTGCTGAGTAGGAGGATTTCAAGGTGACTGGCAGACTCACCCTTTTTTCCTTTTCCTGTTAAGACACTTGAATGTTAATAAAGATGAAGACATGTTCTGAATAGTGGAACACATGCACGCACAGTATTGCATTGTTTTTCAGTTTTTATCATTGTTGTTTCATAGCTTGAGCTAGAAAATTACCACCTGAAAAACTGTAATCAGAGGCTGACGGAGCAAATTGAAGCCCTTCAGGATACACTGCAAGGTAAATGTGTTCACCTGGCATTGTAGCCTAGTAACCACATCCAAGAGTGGAACTTAGCATTCTGGGGTTGTATTCTTAACTTTGTCAGAAATTAGCACTTGTGGCAGTGAGCAAGCAGTAGAATTGCTCTGTTCCTCAGTGGGTCCATTTTAAAGATGGGAATAACAATGCTTACCTGCCTTAAAACCTCTTAATTGGTTTCCCACCAGTGATTGCTTTTTTTTCAGAGTCTGCTTTTACCATTAAAATAAGCCACTGAGCTCCTGAATTAGAAGCACTCATTGCAATAGACAGCAAAACTCTCCATTAACTGCAGCGGTGCAGGGTAGAAGTCCCTGAGGTATTTCACTATACCTCCATGTGCAAATTATCTTCATCCCCACAGCACCTCTGCTGGCATGTGAGCTGAGTAACTGAGGACTGAAGGGGCCAAGGCACCGGCTATCTGCTCTGTCTTTAGAAGCTGGGTTTCTCTGTGCTATCGGGTTAGATTGAAGCTGCTTACAGTGTTTGTCCTTCTGCAGTTCTTGGTTGGCAGATAGATGGAGAATTCTGGTCTTCAGGGCTGGAAATCATCACCTTTAATCACAACATATTTTGAAGAGGCAATTCTCACTTAACCATATTCTTCTTGTTTTTTTAATGATCTTGATTTGGTCACAGTAAGAAGAGCTAGTTTCCAGAACTTCACCAGGCGTGCAGGCAGGGGGTATTTCTTTCCTGCAGAAGTCTTTCTGGCATTCCCGTCACTCCACAGTAAGGGAATAGGGCAAAATTCCTTCTAAATCCCACCATGTTTCTGGCTAAATGCTTTATGACTGGGTTTTTCTCATCCCCTCTGGCTCTGGCTGTTTACAAAAAGAGAATGGCTGGTAAGCTGCGTTAATAATCTGGTATTAAGTGTTCCCTGGATCCTAACTCTCTGGGCAGTAAACAGCTCTGCCCTCTCCTCTTATCCCCCAATAGTCTCACTGTGCCAGGCTGAATTCAAAGGCCTCTGCAGAGACACAAACCTCTTCTTGCTTGCCATGCTAAAAGTAACAGCTGCTTCTGCTTCATCTCTTGTCACATCTAGGAAGCTGCAAAAATACCAATAATACCTAAAATGAATGGCCTCCTTTCAGTCTCCACTAATGATTTACCTCAGGGGCAGGGGAAAATGTGTGCCAGGATTTGTGTGTTGCCAGCATTATGTCTTAGGAATAGCTTTGTTTTCAGTTCCTTGTTACTCAAGGGCCAAGGTCAGGCTCTCATGGTTGTCTCTTTCTCAGCTGTGGTTGCAAGAGCAGGTTTCATCCCCTTCATGATCAACAGTGATTTATTCCAATGTTTGCCTTTCCCTCTGTTACTTTGTCTTCAGTTTGTTTCTACTTCTTTGTAAATCCCATCAGTGCTTAAGCAACGCCTGTAGGGTTTGATGTTTAGGCAGCATTTTCAGTGATAGCTGTGCGGAGTCACACTCACCCATATTTATGCAATTTCCAAAGCATCTTATGACTTGGTTCTTTTCAGTCAGGCAACATATAAATGCCAAGGTCAATCAAAATCGCAAAGCAAAGTAACATCCTCTGCCACTCCAAGTTTTATCCACACTTTCTCATGCCCTAAAACTGCTATTCCGTAGAACCTGTAGAACTGAGATAGTCTTTAAATCTAGTAATTATGGAAAGGAAGAAAGGAGAGAATTATAAAGTATTGGTACTAAATAGACAAAGAAAAATGGAGGCAATCTAGGATCTGCCTTTTATGTCATCTTCTAATTTAGCAACTGAAGGGGCAGGGAAAAAGTAAACTATGAAAAGGAAGGTTTTAGACCAAAAGCATGTAACTAACTGTTATAAAACTTGTTGACAGAAAGCATGGCTTGGGTCTATAGCAAAAGGATAGCACAAAAGCGCTAGAGAAATTCTTGAAAAGAGAGTAACCCCACTAATTGGTGTGATGGTGAAGAAGGTCTCCATACATATGCTGGAATTATTGTCTAGCACCTGGGAATGGGAAGGACCATTCCAGCCAGCTTATTCGATGGCTTAAATCACTGTTGGTTCATTGAAGTCAAAAACTACGCTAACCAGTGTTTGGGCCACTTAGGTGTTTTTTGACAAAGTATTGCATGGGGAGGTGCACTTTCTTTTCATGGCTGTTGTAAGAGAACAGACATAATTATGGATAGGTTAGAGTAAAACCTGCTATATTGAGCTAGACTGAAAGCTTGCCTAGGCCAGTATCCTCTCCCTTGGTTAGCTGTGGATGTTGCAGGAAGGAGGGTAAAAATATCATCGGTAGAACTGTCCTTCTCTCCATGTAGCCTTCCAGCTTCTGATGCCAGTGTTTTAGGGAATTCTTAGGCCTGAGCTTCTGTCTAAACTGTTATTTGTACCACAGATAAATTGCTTTTGCTGGCCTACGTTTTGGACACAGCAACTTTCTACTTCCTTTTTTGTCTGAAACACCCCATCCCCCCTTTTCTTCTGTAAATTTCAAACCCACTTCCTGGTAATTTCATTACGTACCCCTTAATTCCATTTTTGTAAGAAACAGTGATTAATCACTTCCTCTTCATCTTTTCTATAACATTGCCAATTATAAACACATAGCACTCCTGTTATAGCTGTGCCCAGCCATCTCCTTTCCATTCTGTATAGTCCTAACTAGGCCAGGCTGCTGCGGAAATACAACCGATGTGAACAACTTACAGCAGCAAGTAACATTTTTAGACAGTAAAGCATCTGAATGTCCTAACCATATGTTCTCCTCCCTAGATATGACCAGCATTCCTCCCTTTGAATCTCTTTGGAGCTGTAATTCTCTGAAGCCCAGAGCATCACAGGCCTCTCTTGCTGAGAAGATAGACCAGAAATCTGTGCTCCTTGCACCTGGTTTCAGACAAGTGTGTCAGATGGGACCTACCAAACGTGTCCTCTCTACAGCAAACATAGTACTTGCCAATGACACCTTTACTGAGGATGAAGTGGATAACTCTCTGCTTTCCCAGAGCACGATGAAGCTCATGTCTGATCCATCAAGCTGGAATCTCTCTACAGAGAAAGGTGTATTCTCAGCTGTAAGTTCTGAACAGTTAGGGTGCTCTGATCCCACATCACTGGACCCTCCAGCTGAGGCCACAAGAATCCTTGAGGCTTTGACTTTCCAGTCATCTTTGGAAGGAAACGGTAGCACTGTGAACACCTTGCAGCAAGTGGCTTTGGACAGCACCCGCTTCTCTGATGATCTGAGTGCCAGGTTCCGTTCCCACCGGCTGGACTCCTCTTCCTCGGGAGAAATAATGAGCATACTTGAGGGTCATCTCCAAAATGCAGAGCCACCACTGGTTGTGTCAACATCAGCTGTAACAGCACACTCCTTCCGTCCAGGGAGGGAATGCAGCCTTGGCAGTAGTATGACCTTTCCAAAAATACGAACTCCCAATACACCACGAGACAGTATCCAACTAGCTAAGAGACATTACAGCCAACCACAGCCAGAGGCTAATTCTTTCCATTGTGTAATGAGCTTAGAAGCTGGCACCTTCCAGCCCATAAGAGACTCTCCAGTGTGCCATGGGCAAGTGAAAGAGACAGACATTGATGATAATGGGGTACCGGAGAAGATGGAGACAGAACGTGGCCCGGTGAGGGAAGAAGCAGGAGCATTTGAGGAAATCAACCACTTACCTGCATGGCAAAGTGAAACTGTGAGTTCTGAGGCTGCCTTACTTGACCCAGGAGGTAAACCTCCCACACCACCGCTGCACAGATTCCCATCGTGGGTAAGAGATGCAAGGGAAACAGCCTGGGAAGTGCTGCTTATCTTTGAGTAGTGCCAGTAGTTAGGCTACAACAGCTCTTGGTCTCAAGCAATTGTTTCCTGTGGACATCAGTCACATTTCTGAACCGCCTAGTCTGATATTTCCAGAGCATGCTGGTTCCACTGATAATGATTTTTCTTTTTTTCCTCTTTATAAGGAAGAAAATAGTACTCAAGAAACATAGGAATAAAAATGAAAGTCAAGAGGTGCTGCATTATGGTTTATCCTTAGGGGTCATCAAAAGTTAATCCTTAGTTCTGTCGTCATCTGCTTAAGATAGAAAAGTGAGTCATAAATGCAAGTGAATGGTCCAAACCAGATAGTTTCAGGGTCATAAAAAGCTGTGAATACTACAACAGAAATGTGGATTAGATCTCAGTATTCCTATTTCATGGTATACTCCTGCTATCAGGAAAATCTTGTGAAAGCCATCGGTAAGGTGAATATACGTGTCTTATGGCTTGCTTCACATCAGAGAGGTGTTTGTCAGTATCACTTTCAATTAGTCGTTAGTTCAGATGGTTGGATTGTTTGCTTACGTGTCAGTCTAACTGATAAAATTGGTGGAAATCAATGTAGTATCAAAAGATGTGGTTCCAGTATTTTCAGTTTGTTTTTATAAAGGCATAGGCAAACAAGTGACTTACTGAAGGTACGAAGTAAGCACTCATTGTTAATCTTCATGTCTTATAATTTTTTTTCCTATGAAAACTTAGCATTATTTGTGGTCTTTGGCTGTGTCCTTTATGATACCAATTTAAACCCCAGTATAATTACAGCTGTTTTTCCAAAGGAATCTCTTTTCATTCAGTCCATAATATGGAACTGTGCTGGGGATGAAGCTGGATAGTGTAGTAGAAGAATCTGCAGTTTTCAAGGTGTCTGATTTATTTGCTGCAGGAGTCAGAAAGGTGTCATGAACAGTATACTTGCTTAGAAGAAGGGAAATATATCTCAGAGTTTGGCTACTATTCTTTTTTCTGATCTTGAGTTCCCATGTAAGGTTCTTCTAGTCCCTTAAACTAAACTTTTCACAGATGATCATCAGCTCCACACACACACCTTCTGAATGTCTAACTTGAGTTTGACAAGTAAATTTGATTAGTGAAGCACTGAGCACTTTGCTGCAACTGTATTCAGTTGTTTTCATGACAAAAAATGTTATATGATGCTAAATTCTCAAAAAATCAGGTCTTGGACATCTTGAAATGGGTACTCTAAAGATATTGGATGCTTCAAAGAACTTAGGCCTGAGTTCCCATTCTGGCAACAGCAATAGCACCCATCAGTGTCCCTCCCAGGGCTTTTATAAATTTTTTTATTAATCTTTAGGAAACTTTCCCATCTTATAGTCAGGAATAGCACAGGAAAAATGCATTATTTTGTCTTCACACCAGAATCAGGTAAGTGTATCCAAGCAGGGCAAATTTAAGTATATCAAACACTAAAGCATGAATAGAATATTAAATAGCAGCTTAATCAGTAAGAAATGTCCATTATGTGCTCTGAATAGGAAGAGTCTGGGAAAAAAATGCACATATTTCATTAGAGGCTAAATCACAATGCATATTTCTTTTTTTTGTGTACTTGATTTTGCAGTCTTAAGTGCTTTCATGTATATGTATTATGTGTGTTATCTGATGCTGATTGGTTTTGTGCTTTAAGGAGCCGCAAGAGGATTCTTGGCTTTGATTTTTATCCATTTTAGACTGGTTGATGTCTTAGTCATAACACTGCGTTTAGTTACAGGTTTGGGTTCGGCCTTGGAATCTTTGTCAATTTGTGAAGCACTTGGAGATCCTTTGAACTGAAAGCTCCCCATGTTGTTATAACTGAGACACAGGCTTGTTGAGATCATTCCAGGCATTTCTTTCATTCCCTTATCAGAGAATGGGAATCCTTTGTAGGTGGTGACTCAATAAATTGTCCTTTTTTAGGGCTGTTCTTGATTCAGTTTAATGCATTGTTTGTAAAGTGGAAAAGCCAGCTTTTTCCAAGCTGTGATATAGCAAGTTATTGACAATTGCGTGTAGGTGTTCCAGACTGTGGGTATGGTCTCTGTAGCATTTATAAGCCCAGTCTGTTGTGATTCAGAGAATTGCACACAGATACACGTTTCCACCAATTCACGCAACATCTGGTGGAGTAGAGCAATCTCTCTCAGAGTCCCTCCTTCCTGACCAAAGGCGTGATTGTGGTGCGATTCTGACAGATACATGTTTCCACCAATTCACGCAACATCAGTAGAGCAATCTCTCTCAGAGTCCCTCCTTCCTGACCAAAGGCGTGATTGTGGTGCGATTCTGTGACACGAGCATTGCTTTTTGCAGGAATCCTGTTTTTCACCATTGTTGTTCATGGTATTGTTGTTATAGGAGAGTCGAATCTATGCTGTGGCCAAGTCTGGCATGAGGTTGTCTGAAGTTGCCACGGTGAATGATACCTCCAGCTGCTGTAAGTTCTAGACAAGAGCCATCCTTAGAGGGAGTTTACAGTGACAGTGTGCGACCTGAGTTTCTGGCTGTTCACATTTCTTCATTCCTTGCCTGTTTTCATAGGAAATTTGATTTCACATATAGCCACGGCAAAGAAAGGAAGGGAGGAGGATACATCTGATCTCAGGGATGGTTGGTGCTGGGCTGCTTGAGCCCTTACATTCAATGACATACTCAGTGACTCCATTATTTCCTTCATCACTGTTGCTGACACTGTTGTGCCTCTGCATGCCTGTGGCCTGCTTTTAGTCTTGTGATTCACTATCACCCTCCCCTGTTGTGGCTTTTACTTGTTTGGACATGGTGCACTGCATTGCCATTGTGCCATGGGGAGCACAGGGAGGGTAAGATGTCTTACAGGCTAAACGGAGGGAACATTGCAGCAGTCTCTGGGAGTTGTATGTAATTAATAACACATCCCCTAGTCTTTCCAAGGCCAAACTGTCCAGGATGGCAGTTCTTCATTATTTGATGTTCCAAGAGGTTATGTAAGTTCCTCTGCGCATACATGCGCCTCTCCATTATAACCTCCTCCTCTTCACAACTTTGTATTATTTGCTCTCTTGCTCTTTCTCTGAACTTTCCCAGTTTCCAATTTCTCGTGTTCAACTTCTGGGCCATTTACCTGTCTCATCTACAGAAACGTCACAGTGCCAGTCTACACTACGCTGAAGGGGGTAAGGAGTTACCTCATTTTTCCTGTTATGAAAAGCACGGTCCCAGGGCTGCTAGTAATTTGAGAGAGAGTGCAGTGAAGCTGTGCAGTGAAGGAAAGAAAATTAGAGAATGCCAGGAAGTACTGGACACTAAAAGAAAGCAGAAGGGGTAGCAGATGATAAAATATATTTAGGAATAGAGAACATTGCTGCAAGTTTTTGACCAGGAAGCTACAGTGTGCCCTATGAGGCTGTAGAAACCTAGGGGTGATAGTGAGTGTAGCCTAGAGAATGAAATGGAAGAGGACTAGAGAGCTTATGGGGAAGAACAGGGCTTGTGGAACAGCAGCAGGGCGTAACCAGTGGATACCCAAACAGATCAGACTAGAGAGTCCAGCTTGAAAGTTCTCAGACTAGAAAGGGAGGGAATGAGGAGCCCTGGAACAGCAGTGAGCAAGGCAGTGTGAAAATGAAGGGCCTGCATTGTTTGCCCTGCATCCTTACTGAGCAGGGATTGTCCTGGGGGAACTCTTCCCTCACACGCTGACCATACAGGTCTGTTTTCCAGAAAGCCACACAGATCAGCAACGTGCCTTTCTTAGATGAGTCGTCAGGCTCTGATGATGACTGTGGCTCCCACGCCAGCTTCAGGACTTCCACTGCTGGATCCGAGAACAGGAAAGCTAGCATGCCAGGCAGCCCTCGTGCCATGAAGAGAGGTAAAGTGGGAGTATTGCTACCGAGCAGCATGATCTCTGTCCTCAAGGGTGAGCCAAGGTGTCCTGAACAGCATCCGTTGTGATAGGCAAATGCCTGGTGATGCTAATAAGCGGTTTTCCCAGAAGATGTGCAGTCATCAACAGCTACTCCATAGAAACCTGTTGTATTAGATGATTTTTTACTGCTAGTAGGTTTCCATTACAGCAGTTGCTGAGCTAAGGTTGTGGGAAGGATTGATCTCTCAGATTCATCACATACCCAGTGAAGCTATCCATACCTTTTCTGTGACTTCTCCTTATAAGCAAGCTAGTACCGAGACATTAAAGAAAATTTTTTTTGTCTCCCTCCCTAGCTGCTAATTTCTTGACCAATAAGCAAATCTTTCTTATCTTTGAGAGCCATCAGGTAATTTGGGTCCTAGCTGAGACAATTTTTCTCAACTGCTGGGAAAGTTAAACTGTATCCTTGAGTGGAGTTTTCATTACAATTGGTAGTCAATAAAATAGAATCCCATTTCATGTAGTCTTAACTTCTGTTGTGATGCATTGGCTGATGTGTCTGTGCTTTGCCATGGACCAGTGGTAGAAGATTCGCAGAAAGCAAAGCCCATTGCTGGTGAGGGAGCCTTTAGTGTGAATGAGAGGGGCTTGAGGCTTTATAATGGATGTTTCCGAGCTGAAAACAGTATGTCTGCTTTAGATAACAAGTCTGTTGGGGGTGTGTGCTGGTTTTGTTTTGTTTTAATCTCTGTTTATTCAGCAACAAATTTATTTCACTGTCAGTATCCAAAACTCAGTCTCAGTATCTTTTCTCCTAGGGAAAAAAAAATGGTCTGAGAAGTTTGGATAGTGGGGTTTCAGTTTCCAAAATCTGACCTGATTTGTTCTTCTTGAACAAAAAGCTTTTACAGTGAACTCAAACTTTTGTTTTGAACAGGTGTATCTATGTCCTCACTGAGCTCCGAGAGTGACTACGCCATTCCTCCTGATGCCTACTCCTTGGATGGTGACTATTCAGAGCCAGAACATAAGCTACAGCGAACGTCTTCCTATTCTACTGATGGTGGAATCTGCACTGTAAGTCTTGCTGCCTCACAGTTGTGAAGGGATGCAAACGAAGCCTTGGCCTTGAAAGAGAAAAAGCCTAACTACAATACATTGAGTTATCCCCAGCGAAGTGATGCTCTGACAGACTGGGCTGTTGGAGCAGCTGATTTGTATCAAAAGACACTATCTGATGCTTCAGAAGAAGGTGCAATTTCTGTTACATGGTTAGATAAAAGCGTAAGCGTCATGGGCTGTATTCTTTCCTGATAACCTGTACTACTTTCCTGTAGTTGTATTCTACTTTAATGGTGGCCTTACACTTTTGTGATAAAACAAGTTTGGAATTCAGAGGAAGGAAGGAGAAAGGATAGAATACCTTGGCTTAGGAAAAAAAAAATCAAACACAGGTAGCATTAAATTCTATACCCTTGAATGTAAGGCATCAAGCAGGCAAGGAACAGGAGTCTAATCATGGCTTAGAACCAGTCTTCACTTTTATTTGGAAAATCACTGTTATGGTAGGAGGGCAAATAAGTTTTCAGTGCATCAAAGGATCAACAAAATGTTCTTCTTTACTAAAACAACACAGTGTGGTATTTGCAGCTCTACAGGTAGTCTAGGACTCTCTCACGTTTAGCGTAGAGCATTTGGAAGGCTGCTACTCCCATCAGGCAGACGGAAGTGAAAAATGATGGAGATGCAGCAAATGTCTGAGCTTGACGTCATCACTCTTTAATTTGTATTTTGAGAGGTGCAAGATAACCTCCTCTTCCCTTTGTTCTTTGCCCTTCAGGAACCCATGGAGAAATCAGGTTACTTGCTTAAAATGGGCAGCCAGGTGAAGATGTGGAAGAGACGATGGTTTGTTTTAAGGAACAGACAAATCATGTACTACAAGTCGCCGGTGAGTCACTGGGATACATTTACTCCTGTGTGGAGGTGCAGGGGAAGGCTGTCTGCAGAAGCCTTTCCAGGCTGATACCACTAGCAGAGTGGGCAACCATGGGCAGCTTCCCCCAAAATATCCTGCAGAAGAGCTTTATGTCTTGACCCACAGTTTCAGATGTGGCTCTCTGCTTAGGCAGGGAGATTCCTTGGAATGGTGGTTTCCAGGAGACAAAAGGGTGTTCACAAGGACAGAAGTTTGACACGTGTTGGTTAACTTTGAACAGATGATGAAAATCAAGAGGAATACCATGGCCCAGCTTTGCTCATATTTACGATGAAAACAAAGGAAAAAAAAAAAATTGCAGTACCAGGAGGACGCAGGTATATACTCATCAGACCATATACAGGGCTCTGGGGAAAACCACAGCTTTCGGGGGAAGAAAGCTGGATTCTTTCATTTTTCACCTTCCCACGTGGACACAGAAATATTAGAAAACTAGAGTAAAATCGAAAATAAGCTTTCATGCAAAATGCTGTCTTAAATGATCAATTAAATAATATTGAGAGAGCGTGTTTGTGCATTCAAACCTTCCCAAATATTTTCTATAACTCACAACTCCTTCAAACCAAGTTACTTAATTTAAAAAATTCTAGCAGCATGCACTCAAAATTTGTATGTACAAGAAAACACACCAGTTGTTGGCCCTCATTATGCTGCTATACTTAGCTGCATTACAGAGTATTATATTTAGTGATGTTCGCCTTCCCTATGTTTTTCTTCTGGACGGAGCAATTTCCTCCATACCTGCATAATTACACAGTATTTCTGTATATGCATGCATCTTTGCTTACAAGTCAGGAATATTGAGAAGGTTTATTTTCAACTTTATTTTTTCAGTTGCTGTCATGTTCTGACAAGACAAAAATACTTCTTAGGACACAATGTATCTTTATTCCCGATAGGAGGTTTTTCCATTAGAATTCACAAGCAAATGATACATATATCTTATATACATACATATATAAAAATAATTCCACAAATACGCAGAATTTAGACTGTTGGTTGGAAGGTTCTTCTGGAAGACTCTCGTCCAATTTACACATTGAAGAGGGACTGTCACCAGATTTATGTCAAACCACCTATGGCTTTTTCTAGCTGAATCTTGAAAACTTCCGAAGAGAGAAATTCAGCTACTGTCTGGATACCTGTTTGGTGTTGTGTTGCCTTCCCAGTGAGAAAGGGTTTGGGGTTTTTTGTGCTTTGCTTTGTTGGTTGGTTTTTCTGATGTCCAATCTGAACTTCATAAGACAGTGTTTGTTTCCATTACCCTTGTTAAATTGCCTGCCACTGCTGAGGAGACTTTTGCTTCATCATTGCAATGGAATCACGCTGTCTCATATTCAACCTGCCAACCTCCAGCTGTCCTCTCCAGCTCATGAATGCAGGCTCCGACCTGCACATGCATATTATGCTGTATTTAAGTACTCTAAGATCCATCTGAGTTTTTCTTCCTACTGAAAATATTGTTTGCTTTTCTTTCCTCAGAGTGATGTTATCCGCAAACCACAAGGACAGATGGAGCTGAATTCCTCATGCCAAATTGTCAGAGGTGAAGGGTCCCAAACATTCCAGGTAAGCGTTGCTTTTTCATCCTGCAGATAACCATACACTTGGGGACTGGGTGAGAGAGCACTTATTTCACGCTGAATGGTACTGTATGTCTCAATTGATATGGGCTAACCTTACCTGGCCTCTGTGTTTCCTGGCACAAGCCAGGCAGTTAGTTTAATAAATAATGGGGAAAGAGATAAGTTGTAACCCAAATACAGCTTTTTGAAATTGAAATAAATTCTCCTTTATTTTTGTTTTCTTTTACACCATAGCACTTTTCGATTTTGCAGACAGGGCTGAAAGCTTGAAGTCTGGGGGGGAAAAGGGTTCTTATAACAATTAAAACCAGGTGGTCCCCTTTCTGAAGGGCTCCTCCCACAAGCTCTCTAGCCTGACTTTACACATCTCAAGGATCTGAAGAAACATCTGAAGTGTTGGATTTGTATTAGACTTTGACTTCCAAAATGTTAGTAGTTAGCCCATCACTGGGTTCAGCTTTAAGTCATTATTGTTAGAGGACTTTGTTATAAAGGCAGCATTGTTCTCTCATACTTGGACTGAAAGGCACACGGCATGACCTCCAAGCTACCTTCTGCCCTTATGGAACTGAGCTTGCTAAGGCTTAATACTATTAAATTCATAGCACCTTTTCACTCAGAGTCACAAGCTATTGAAGGCAGGACGCAATCCAAAGTGAAGGCAGAAAAAAAAAAAAAAGAAACATTTATCTAGTCACCTTTAAAATTCAAAATTAGCAGCAGCACTGAGAAACAAGAAAGAATGAGAGAGAAGAGACTAAGGCACCTCATCCAATAGCAGGAAAGCTCATGAGAATTTGATTCATCAGAGTTTCAGTTCTTTCACTTGAGCTTTGAGGTTTTGCACCTTTTTTTCTTGCCCCAAAAAATCCCTCCCGAACAGTTCTTGGTTGACGGCTGGCTCAGTATGAGCCAGCAGTGTGCACAGGTGGCCAAGAAGGCCAACAGCATCCTGGCCTGTATCAGGAATAGTATGGAAGGGATTGTCCCCCTGTGCTGGGCACTGGTGAGGCCGCACCTCGAATCCTCTCTTCAGTTTTGGGCCCCTCACTACAAGACAGACATTGAGGTGCTGGAGTGTGTCCAAAGAAGGGCAACGGAGCTGGGGAAGGGTCTGGAGCACAAGTCCTGTGAGGAGCAGCTGAGGGAGCTGGGGTTGTTTCGCCCAAAGAATAGGAGGCTGAGGGGAGACCAGATCGCTTTCCACAGCTACCTGAAAGCAGGTTGTAGTGAGACAGGTGCTGGTCAAGTAACTTACCCAAGTAACTGGTGATAGGACAAGAGGAAATGGCCTCAAGTTGCATCAGGGGAAGTTTAGATTAGGTATTAGGGAAAACTTCTTCACTGAAAGAGTGGTCAGGCATTGGAACGGGCTGCCCAGGGAAGTGGTGGAGTCACCATCCCTGGAGGCGTTGAAGGAACGTGTAGACGTGGCGCTTGAGGATATGGTCTAGTGGGTATGGTAGTGTTGGGTTGATGGTTGGGCTAGATGATCTTATAGGTCTTTTCCAACCTTAGTGATTCTGTGAACTGCCAAAAAAAACCTTGCATGGGGTAATGAAACTCAGCAGCAGATTTATAATTCCTCACTCCTTTTCCTTCCAGCTCATGACAGAAAAGAGAACCTACTTCCTGACAGCAGACTCTCCCAATATCCTGGAGGAATGGATTCATGTCCTACAGAGTATCCTGAGAGTGCAAGTGACCAGTCCTGCTGGTGTTCCTCACAGTGATGCTAAACCCACTGTGAAAGGTTGGCTCACCAAGGTAAAATACTATTTCTCACTTGATGCAGTTTAGCTCAGTATTGACAGTGTACCAGTCTCTTGGTTTGCACAGTAAATGTCAGCAAGAAATTAGTATTTTAATACTCCCTAGAAGAGTTGGGAAAAGAAGAAAAGTGGCAGTTGATTTCTGTATTTCAGAGTGGAACACTAGTATAAATTATAAGGAATGGGGCAAGCAAGGCTACTGAAGGATACTGCCTTTGTCAAATATTAAGCTTATGTGTACTTTTCTTTAACATAATTCATAGCATGTCATAAACAAACAAACAAACAAAACCCAATCAAAAGCCAAATAAACCAAAACCAACCAAAAAACCCCACCCACACCCAACAGAAAATGCTGTTAAATGTCACATTTAATTATCTTGGTGATACAGGAGAGTTTCAAAGAAATGGTTTGTATGGTTCTAGGTTAGCATTTATTTCCACCATAACAGACTTTATGCAAAGTACAATGGCTGGAAATTCTTATGCTTTATGCCATTTTCATAGATGAGTTTTGCATAGCCAGTGTACTATGAATTTTTAAATATAATGCTGTTTAGAATCTAAACATGGCTAAAACCAATCTGCACCTGAAGCTTGTTCATCTGCAACAGGAAACAGCTCCCTATACTGTATGTTGACCAGTCTTTTCCTAAAAAAAAAAATGAAGTGATTTGGTTCCATAACCTTAAAAAGGTTATTCTTAGTACTGCGTTTCAGGATAGAGAAATGATGGGTTGTTATGAATGAGTAAAATAAATCATTAAATCATTAAATCTTAAACCCATTTCCATAAGTACCTATGTCTTGTCATCTTAGGTGGGATGCGTTTACCTGCTTGCGGAAGTCGTGCCCTGTATGTTTTGGAAGGAGCTCATATTAGCATAGAATAAATAATATATACAAGGTTTTAAGGGGGAGTTGAATTAGAAGTCAAAATCCTGGAAGATCATTCCAGCAACACTGCTGATGTTAAAGATAAGTATTCCTTTGTTCTCCTTACAGGTCAAGCATGGTCACTCTAAGTTGCTCTGGTGCGCACTGATTGGAAAAACTTTCTACTACTATCGAAATCACGAAGATAAGGTAATTCCTTTTCCTCTTTTGTTTGTGAACACTCCTTTCACATTTCTCATTAAGCTGTCTTTCATCTTACCACTTCTGTGTCCCATGCTCCAAGCTCTTTCTTGATTGTACTTCTCTTCTTCTAACAGTATCTGCTCCACAAAGGGGATCAATATTTTCAGATATGTTTTTTTTATTTCTTTTCTTAAAGCTAAAATGACAAAAGACTTAAGGTGAGTGACTGCTTTTTCTCAGATCACTCTATATCTTGTTCCTTGCTTTCTTCATTTGGTCTTATGAAGCTTTTAGAGCAGACTTTTATACAGCAGCTGATATATTCTGCATACTGTCATGAAAATAAGTAGGAACAACAATATGGGAAGAGTGAGCTCATTTAATCAGTGTAATGTGCTTCCATTTGGGACCTGTACTGTTTAACATCTTTGTCAGTGACATGGATGATGGCCTCGAGTGCACCCTCAGCACATTTGCCGATGACACCAAGCTGTGTGGTGCGGTCGACACGCTGGAGGGAAGGGATGCCATCCAGAGGGACCTGGACAGGCTGGAGAGGTGGGCCACTGCCAACCTCATGGAGTTCAATAAGGCCAAATGCAAGGTCCTGCACCTGGGTTGGGGCAATCCCAAGGACAAGTACAGGCTGGGGGGAGAGTGGATAGAGAGCAGCTCTGAGGAGAAGGACTTGGGGGGACTGGGGGATAAAAATCTGGGCGTGAGCCAGCAGTGTGTGCTGGCAGCCCAGAAAGCCAACTGCATCCTGGGCTGTATCCAGAGAAGTGTGGCCAGCAGGTTGAGGGAAGGGATTCTCCCCCTCTACTCTGCTCTTGTGAGACCCCACCTGCAGTGCTGCATCCAGCTGTGGAACCCACAACATCAGAAGGATGTAGACCGGTTGGAGCGAGTCCAGAGGAGGCCACGAAGATGCTCCGAGGGCTGGAGCACCTCTGCTATGGGGACAGGCTGAGAGTTGGGCTTGTTCAGCCTGGAGAAGAGAAGGCTCCGGGGAGACCTTATAGCTCCTTCTGGTACCTGAAGAGGCCTACACAGAAGCCGGGAGGGACTTTTTAAAAGGGTCTGTAGTGACAGGACAAGGGGTAACAGGTTTAAATTGAAAGCGGGGAGGTTTAGAATGAACATCAGGAAGAAATTCTTCACGGAGAGGGCGGTGAGGCACTGGAACAGGTTGCCCAGAGAAG